>NC_072734.1:143426608-143733786 GCF_026930045.1 Uloborus diversus | reverse complement strand
AATGAAGTCGCTCATTGAACACGTTATGAGCGACTTCATTACTCTGATTTAACAAGAACTGGGATTTAGTGACGAAGTCGGAAATATTGGTTGGAACAATTTAAAATTTTCGGGGGTATAACTTTCCTTTAACGAACAAACCCCGCGCAAATTCAGCAATATTTTTAAGATTCACAAAATTTCTATTGCCTTCCAGTGCAGCTTATCCTTGAAAAATTTCTTTGAATGTTCTGAAATCAACCAAAAGTTAGTAATTAATCTTAAATCTGGAGAACAAGTGATGACGGCCCCTTTTATTTTAATTTGTGGAGCAGAGAAGCTTTTGAAAATTGCACATTTCTTGAAATCAATGTTATCACTCCGGAGGATATTGTAGCTTAAATTCAAGCTAATACAGAGATAATGTTGACAGTTTGGAATGTGACTCTCTGGAACCTGATAGTTAAGGCGAGACATGTGGTCCTTGAGTCGCTGCACACTAGGTTAGTATTATTGAGCCATTCCATTTCAGATCAGGCATTGCCTGCCACATGACCATCACCGACTTAAAAAAAAAAATTACAGTAGTTAAAAACTAAGGGGCATATGAAATATCCCACAAGGATTTTGCAAGAATTTATTTTCCCTTCAGTTATTACAGCCTACTAAGATTCTGGACAAAATCTTCCAATTTGGGAAAAACCCAGCAAAGCACTCGATTTGAATCTTCGCACGTTGTACTATTTCAAAAGTATATAGCCTATTTGAATAATTCCTTTTTCTAAAAATAAATAAGGACTCATATATCATCTAGACATATTTTTTGAAAATTTAGTTGGGTTTATTGATGGTTCTTGATGTTTCTTGAGTATTTCTTACTAAATGAAGATGGCAGTCTAAAACTCTGTATGATAGTTTCATAACAAATTTTACTTTAACCCTTAGATGAATACAACCTTGGAAATAAAATTTGAAATTTCGTAAATTTTCAAAAAATAACTGTTTTTGGAGTAAGATTACACAAAAAACTTATTTTTTTTAATTTAAAAAATTGGGTTATTTGAACCACTTTTAATACTTAACAAGTGGATATATACCAAATCCCGTTTTTTTCTCAGAAAATGTTTTATAATTAAAAAAAGGAAAAAAAAACATATCGCCCATGCCGTGTATAATGAAAATGAGTAATAATTTCCTTTGCTGAAATTCTGATACACTAATGCCTAATAGTTACAATAATGGAGTACTTTTTCAGTAACAGCTAAAATTTTCCCCTTTTTCCTGCCTCAATATTAGTTAATTTTGTTTCCAAAATTATGCGTTCCCCGTTACTAAGATGTCGCAACGAATCAAAATTTTTCTCTTTCAAGTACAACGTGCATCTCAATTACATGGCACAGGGGAAACCATCCCAAGTTCAAAGGGAGGAACAGGGCATTGCATTTAAAAGTTATATTTTAATAGCGTGCTTTCGTTATCATTGGTGACCGTTGTCCCAAAATTTTTGGATCCAACTTCGTATGATTACTTTTATGTATAAGTGCTCACTTCAAAATGCAAAACTAGTTTGATAATTAAAAAAAAACCCACCTGTTCTTGATAAAATTGAAGGTTAGTTATAAGAGGTAACCAAACAGATCACCAAAGGTGGCTATTTCAGCCCCTTCAAACAAAATAAGTGCAAGCGCCCCCGTAGTCTTCAGAACTTATTTTAAACGCTTAAGTGACGTGAATTCTGTCAAAAATATAAAAAATTGCTTGAAATGAAAAAGAAAATACGGGAGCTATTCTCCCAAGCAAGTTTAAGCCCTGATCAGGAGAAAGTTATGTGAATAAAAAAGTCAAATGTCAGGGCCGTAACCAGAAAATAATTTCGGGGAGGCTTTAAATTCTTTCATGAGGAGCTTTGCGCTATTTGTCCTAATATTCAAGTCGTCGGGTTAGCTATTATGAAAGAGTTTTATGCAATAATATACATATGAAAGACATTTGAGTTTTGGAACAATATTTTTTGGAAATTTTTTAAATATAAACATTTGAATGTCAAACCGAACTTTTCTGGCGGGGGGGGGGGGGTTGAACCCTAAGAACCCCGTTCTCGCATTGTATGCGGCCCTGTCAGATGTTACCAAAGGCTTTTCTAAACTTAGGCAGTCATACAAAAAGACGAATTGGCTGGATCAATAAGAGCGGTTCGTTACACATATATTTATCACTTCAGTTAATGTTGGGCATCTTTTGGTTTTAAATGCTTAATACAATTTGTCAAATACACGCGGGGCAAAGTGAATGGGGCGACGTAAAATAGTTTATTTTGTTTGCATATTCATTCACTTATAACATCAATTATGTATTCAAGTATTATATCATTCATTTACGTACTCTAACTTATTAATTCTCTTATTTATTCATTCACTCACTTATTGTCTAATTCATTCACTATTTTAGTCACTCATTAATTTGTTCCTATATATTTGTTTATTTGTTAATTTATTGTTTCGGTATTAATTCATTTATTAATCCTATTGTAATTCATTCATTTGATGAAATTTTTTTTTAAATAAATTAATAAAAAGTATTTCAGTGAAAAAAATGTTATATTTCACTTAGCTTCATCAAAATGGAAATTTTCTACTTTTATTTTGAAAGCACAAATTTATCGCCAAAAATTTAAAATTTTGTTTAATTACAAAATACATTATATTTTCTTTATGTACTGTAATTTTCAGAACTAACTTTCAGTCTATTCAACGTTCATTTTGAAAAAGGTAAGCTGTCTTAACAACTTCCCTTTCCCACACTAAGTGAAATCATGCATTTAAAAATTAAAACTAAAATTTGTATGTTGCTTAGTTTATTAAAATTCAATCAATAATAAAGAAACTAAAAAATACGTCTTACTGTTTCCTACTTTCTTTTGACCTACTTTCTTCTTACTTTCTTGACTGTTGTTTCCTATGCTTTCTTGATTGTACATAAAGTGGAATTAGAACACACATAAATACATTTCGGAAGCTTATTTCACTTACATGTATCTTATTTTACTGCATGCAGATACCTGATCTCAGTTGTACTAGTATTATAGCCCTTTGCTTCGACAAATTTCAGACCGATCGAATACTACCCACTTCTTCCTGAATATGATTCGAATAGTTTCGACCTTGGTTTGAATCAGACGCGCTCTGTCATCTGCGATCTTTCTCTCAACAACTACGTCCGGTAACATTTGACACAATACAGTTGTTCTGTGACGTATCTTTTACCATGAGAGCAGTCGGAAATTCCGGATTGGTTCCTTAGAAAAGTTTACTCTCTACTTTTTGTATTGTCTGACGTCGCTTGCCAGGATAAAAGCAGGCTTGTGCGAGAGAGTTTTGGGCATACTTAAATGGTGAATAACATGGAAAATTTGTAGATAATAATAAGACAACTACTTCTTGTTTCACAAAATAAAAAAAAAGAATGATTTTATTAATTTTTTTTTTAAATAAAAAAGAAAAAGAAAAAAAGATAGAGAAAAGGGGGAAAAAACCTCACCGGTCCATAAAAAAATCTTTTCCTTTTTTTCAACGGTCCTCAAATACTGGATTTTTTCTTCCATTTTTCAAAAAAGAAAAAAAAAAAAAGATGAAGAAAAAGGTATAGAATAGGGGAAAAAACCTTACAGGTTCGTAAAAAACTTCTATCTCTCTCTTTTTTAACGGTCCTCAAATGCAAAGTTTTTTTCCCTTAAAAAAGAAAAAAAAAAGAAAGAAAAAGAAAGAAAGAAAAGAAAAGAAGATGAAGGAATAAAAACATCACGGGTCCGCCAATTTTTAAAAAGCTCTTGCCGATTCGTAATTCCGTTGTTCCTGAGTAGTCCTTCACTTCCCAAAAATGTTCATTTTCTTAAAGATAATAACTAAGTGGAAAGATTAAACCTACAGTTACAAGTTTTAAAAAAGAGAAAGAGTTAGAGATTGAACAACATGCGATAATTTAAATTGTGCGAAGTATCGCATAGTCAAGACATTCGTTGGAAAAATATTTAGTACATAGTGCAATAAATGCTTTAAGGAAATTCTTATATTTGTAAAAAATTAGTTCGATTTGATAAATCAACTCTTAATGTAACCGTCTACCATGAACTTCTTTAAGGGAAAAATGCTTTCACGTAAAAAAGATTATCGTTGGGGACAAAAATAATCTGGCAGTGCGCGTGATACGTACTATAGAGTCTGGTGGGGTAAAGTGTTTATAAAATCGTAGGTTTTCAACTTAGGTGGATAATAAAATTATGGTGGATACTAAAATTATGGTTTTATAATGAATACAATAAATTTCTTTAAACACTTCAACTTTTTTTTGTTGTTATTTTACATTGCATTATTGAAGAACACGGTACATTGAATTTCAGGATTTTTTTTTTTAAATTTAAGTAATTTTATAACACTTTCATTTCCCTACGTATTTATAACCACTTTACCCCATGGGGTAGGGGAAAGTGGTCATAGTATGGAATAAAGTGGTCATAGTTAAAAATAGGTGCAAAACCGTTAAAAAAAACCCCCAAATATTTGTATATTTTGGTTATTTTTATAGTTACAAGTTTGTGCATAAGTATATGCGGGTTTACACGATTTTATACGTGTTGTGTAAACATAAATAATCATGTTCCTACATGAGTAAGATACATGTATGCATCAGATACATGCACGTTTCTTCTCAAGTACATACGCTATACATGAGTATATAAGCATGTATGAGTGATTATCTACAGGAGTGTATACGTGTCTACACGAGTACACACGTGTCACGAGTGGGCAATTCCACCGTTACGGACGTAACAATCACAGACTTTAAATACACGTAATTTCAATTTGGTTTTTATAAAAGCTACATTTTTTTCTGTTGTATAGTTTGATGTTATTCATGCTGTCAAAAATTTGGGTGCAGATTGCTTGATTACAAAAATTACCAAAAAATTAAAACTGCCTGTTACGGACGTAACTCAGAAAACAGCAAAATGTATGCATTGTCATGCAATTGCCAATATTCCTCTGAATTATTCATAGATTTTAAAAATTGCCTTTTAAATACTTGTTCTAGAGATTTCAAGCTTTCTAAAACCATAAAGTTTTCATTGATATTTTTTGTAAAATTTATGATAGAAATTAATATGTTTGTTACGGACGTAATAAAAATTGTTATGGACGTAACGTGTCTGATACGCTAATTGCACAAAGCAAATAAAAGCTTAGATATACTAATAATTTTTGTTAAGATAGTGCAGTGGTATAGATTTAACACATTATTTTGACATTTTAAGTTATACCTTAATAGATTTCAAATATTTGGGGAGGTAGGGAGCAGGGCTCCCTGCATATACCACCATGTAAATAAATGTAAAAAATAAATTGGTTCATCATAAGAAGTAACATTATCCAAGGGGAAATTAAGCAAAAGAAAAGTGTAGAATTATTCAGTTACAAATAAATTTTTCAAATTTTTAATATGAACATGGGGGAGGGGGAGAGAAAGGTTCTACAAGCCTGACTTTAGTAAAGTTGTTTTTCCCCGTGAATATGTAAAAATTTTTGGGAGTGCTTTTACAGTTTGAGAATTTTCGATGGTTTTCTCTATCTCTCAAAACATATTAAATGCCAAATTTCTTTTAAAGTTTAACAGTTGCCTTTGATTTTGATCGCTTGTGCTTTATCTGAGGATCAAATGTAGCTAGTTGATTTTTTAGTACTTTTAACTCTGATCTAATTATATTTCTTAAATTTAATTTTTAAAATACTCAATGTATCAATGAAACTGTAATTTAAGTATTATTTTTTTGTGGAGAGTAAATAACAATAATGTAACTCAATAACTTTGGTTTAAACTGTTAAATAACAGGACAAAATTTTATCTCTAAGTTAATTTTTAATAAAGAACTAATATTAATTTGGCTATGCTGTCAGAGTGATAGAAGTTTGAAGAGAAAAACTATGATTAATATATGTAATATAAATTTGAAAAAAAAAAAAACTTGATTAATGAACATTACGCATAAAATGTTTCGGATTTCATCATGTCAAATGATTGAATAATTTTCACTAAAATCTACTTGGAGAACACATTTTTTTCTGTCATATATTATATATACACAAAAAATATATATAGTTTTAACTCTTCAAATAAAGTGCATTGATGTTAAGTAAGTAAAGTGCATAGTTTAAGAAATTAAGGAACACTTTTCCTCTAGAATATTTTTATACAAGTTATTAAGCATTAATTGATAGTGTAGAATTATTAACACCAATTAATTTATTGCATGATTTGGAGGACAAAAAATCTTACTTTGAGAGGCACACATGTGTCTTTCAATAATTTTAAAAAATAAAATTAAATATCCACTAACATTTGTAAGAATTTTAAAATCAGAGCATCAGAAGTTTGTTGTATCATATTACGTGTCATACACTATATTTTCATTGCCCATCTTGTACTTTTTTTCTATTTAATTCGAAACATGTGTTACAGACGTAACATACTGTTTTTTGTTACGTCCGAAACAAATAATGTTACTTCTGTAACGCCAATTTAAAAAAAAATTTAAGAAATTGTTTTAAATAATGTTTTAAACGATGGTAAACAATTTCTCTGATGAATTGCTAAAAGCACAAAAAAGGATTTCTTTTACTTTTGATTTTTTAGGAAGAGATGACAAGTTTTGCTAAATTTTTGTTACAGACGTAAAATTAAACTTCATTTTTTTAAAAATTTGAATTACCTAATTTTACTCCGAAAAAAATTAAAATAAATACATGTTATTATAGTATCATGTTAATAGTTTAAACTGTATTGCAATTTATTTTGTTTATTTTTATTTTGATACTAGAAATAAGAGTTTGAAAATGTGGTATTTTTTCCCGATTGTTATGAAGATCCGAATGTCGTACTTCCAACTAGAGAAAAAATTTATTATTTAACTGTTATTAAAAAATCAATGCAATATTCTGAAAATACACAATTTAAGCTTTACAATGATATATAATGTAGCAACATAACTGCAATTTTGACCTACTGGTTTTACTCTTCATGGAATTGCCCAAGTATAAACAAGTATATACGCGTATAAATGAACATCATATGCTGGTATGTACTAGTCTTTCGAGTATATGCGTGCATACCTGAGTATATACGTGTATAGTAGACATATATACGCATATATAACAGTACATACATATACGAGTATACGCGAGTTAATTTGTGGATACATCCAGTGCGTGTTTGTACGTGTCTTTTCACGTATATATACTTGTATAGACGTATATACGTACACAGCAGTACATGTATGTATCCACGAGTATATCCGCTATTATACATGTATGATTGTAGAGTGAATCCAAGCTCTTGGCCAAAAATTTAAAGGGTATGAGAGGGAAGGATAAGAAGCAAAGAATCATAAGGAAGGTATGGTAGCTGAGGCCTTACATGCACACAAAGCCATAAACTGATTGATGCAAAATAGGCAACAAATTTGTTACACAAAGATGATTTTACCCAATATTTCAGTTTTTGAGAAATATTTTGAGCAGTTACTAAAAGTTACGGCCTGTAGTAGCTCTAATACACGCATCACAACAAAGACACAGCGACTGATGAAAGTTTTTCAAAAGTCTCGTTATTGCAACAGGGAGTGCTTTTTGATTGCGATGCATGCATTACAGCTGCAGGCTGAAAATTCATCCATCGCTTTAAAACTTACTTAAGACCTAAAATGTTGTGTAAAATTGTCTTTGTGTAATATATAAATTTGTGACCTGTTTTGCATCCATCAGTTTCTAACCTTGCATGCATGTAGCCCGTCAGCATTGTGCTTGTGACCATATGTTTCTCATGTGTGATTCTTGCTTCTTATCCTCCCCTCTAACACTTTTTAATAATTTTCCCAAGAGTTTAAACTCGCTCTGCATATATGTATATCATATACTTGTACATAAGCATCTACTCGAGTACGCACGCTTATATACGTGTCTACCTGAGCATATGTGTTCGTATATATACGAGTATAAGCGGGTGTATACGTGTATAGTCGAATCTATATCTGTATAGATAAAAACTACTTGCAGATACCATATACGTGCTTATTGGTGCATGTAAGTGAATACGTATATATACGTGCCTACACGAGTATATGCGTGTGTCGTATTTTTACTCTTCTTTACTGTAAAAACAATACATATTAAGTGAAATTAATATTTAATTTATATTTGCCTTATACTTAAAGATTAAGTGACTTTAGAAGAACAATATTCGTCAAGCCTAATATTTTGACCACTTTACCCCATCTTACTTAAATGGTTCTAAAAAATCATCCAAAATAGATTCAGCTAATTGCTAATGAGTAAGAGTTCTTGAGACATGTAGGAAGCTTTCTGCACAGTCAATATGTTCATAATTCTAACAAATAAAAATTCCCTAGGAAGTTAAAAAAAGTGTTTAGATTATTAAAATTTTCATTTTTACACAAAATATTTTTTTTAACCAAAAAAATTTTGCCTGTTGTAAAAGTTTGTATTCAAAATGTAGTTTCTAACTGTCCCATCCTAAAACAAAATTTTCAAATTCATTCGAACATTTATTTCCAAGATATAACCATTTATTTGACGTATGACCACTTTACCCCATTGACCACTTTCCCCCACCAGACTCTATACAGTGGCGTACCAAGCATTGGTGACACCCGGGGTCGTAATTTGTGTTGTACCCCTACAAATGTTTAGAAATAAAGAAATAAACAAACAAATATATAAATAAAAGGCTTTAATGTTCTACGTAAACATGAAATTCAAACAATTTTCAGAAGCAACTACATTTGTGTGTAACGAATTTTTAAGAGGATTAATGTACAAAAATAAATAAATAAATAAATAAATAAATAAATAAATAAAACTATGTACGCGTTTTAAATAACTTGCCATAGACGCATATGTGCAGGACTGTCCCGACAATAAAATTGCAGGGCCGTCAAAACAAAAAATGTGTGTATGAAATTAACAGCCCCTTATTTATTTTAAAAGTATCTAAAATTCTGGTAAAGATAACGAATTTCAATTTTTAGAAAGTCACTACTAGGTCACTGGTCTAAGTACTGACAATACGAACCTAATCTAGAGTATAATATTCACTCATAATATATAGTGGTGGAGATAGGATCCGAGGATTCCCCCATCCCCGGGACTTTTTTTTTCAAATTTGTAGTCTTAAAAATGCATTTTAAATCTATAAATTTCAATAACTTGCAATTTCACTTTGGATTTCAACCCGCAGACTAATAACACCCGGGACGGACGGCCCCACTCGTCCCCCCCGTTCGCCCCCCATAGTGACGCTACTGCTATATATGCATATTAAAGAGAAAATTGAAAGCATTAAAAATAAAATACCAACTGAGCTATTTTACAATATGAATAAAAACACTTTTTTTAAAGAATAAAATGCTTTAATAAACATTTGTACAACATGAAGCATGATAACAGATTGGTGACACATTTTTTTAATGGCTTCATTAGATATTTAAAACAAAAACAAATTTTATGCTAAGAAACATATTAATGACGCATATATATCTGCTTCTTTCAATAAAATTTACTCCATAAAAATATATTACTAATCATTAAAATAATTCTAGTAATTTGTATTGCGGAATGCTTGTTAACCACCTATCAGAAATAATGAATAAAAATATATAAATCTTACCAGAAATATTACTTTGTACAAAAAGATTATCAGTTAATTCTTACAGCATAATAATGACAAAAAATTTTTATTTCCGTAATGTGTCATAAACGTTTGCAATAAACAGCAAAGAAATATTAATGTATTTCTTGTTCGACCTTGTTTTTAGTTTAAAATTCCAAGATAATTTTATACAAGCAATACTGTCGAATAAAGTAAGACCACACTCTCATAGTGATTTTAAAACTGATGCAAAAGTTTTATTAAACAAAAATAATTCAAACTTTGTACTTTTATCCGGCGTTGAAACTGAACTTACAGCCATTTAAGTCTTCTGAAGGAAGCTAAGGAAAACTAATGCTTCTTTAAAATATACAGGGTGGCTATAAAATAACGGGAGCTGTTTAAAACTCTCTAGCAAGTGAAGTATTGGACGAAACATTGCCAAATGTCATGGGCGTTCACAGTAGAACATGGGATTTAGATTTCTGAAATAAAAAAAATTAGTACAAAAAATCGTCACCAGGGGAATTTTTGCCATGATTTCACAGAATGTCCTTGGGATATTGTGCTTAGAACTTTGTAGTCCAATTTCATTTTGGATGTCTTGGTTGAACCACAAATTTCAAGCTTTCAGGGTCAAAGAAGGGCGATATTTTGCCTCCTTCTGGAAGAGATACTTTGAAATTTTGGACAGTCGCAGTCAGAAACAAAAACACTTGCATCATTGTGAAGGCCTCTCCGGCGCAAGAACGTTTGCCTAAAAGTAAAACAAAACTTCCTGAGACATCAACAACAAAAAGTTTTAACTCTGATAAGTTGAGTTATGACCTTAACAACGCTTACCTCTTTTTGGGGGTAATAGCGAAGGGCAATTGGCTCTAAGTTGAGTTGGGGTAGTTCTTAGTAGTTTTGGAAATGCATTCCAAACCCGATGCGTGTCAATATAGCACGTCCCCTTTTCACTAAATTCCTCAAAAACGGGTAAACGTTGTGAAGGTCGTAGTTCAACTTATCGGGACTACATTATATACCTTTTCAATCCTTCGCAATTGCAGTAAATTTAATGGATAATAATTTAGGGATCGCGCTGGCAAATGAAATCACGCTTTTAGAAACAGGTGAGCTGTTGAAATTATGACCGTTTAGTAACAAAGGGTAGGGAGTAACAAGAAGTATGACAGCGCACTTTTGGTTGAAACAAATTAAAAATCAAACAAACAACATATTTGTGTACTATAGCATGACATGGAAGGGAGGTGAGGTAAAGTGTGCCACTTTGTGAGAAAGGGAGGAAGAGGAAAAAATTGAATGGTCGCTGGAAAAAGGTTGGATGTGATTTTTTTTCAAAATTGGTTTTCTGGTGAAATGATGTAGGTCGGTTTGTTAAAAAACGAACTTGAGTTTCATATTTTGGACGAAAACGTTTATTGCAGTTTAGCAACGTTGGATGGGACATTTTTTTGGCAGCTTTTTTTCAAATTTAATTACGGTCGTAGGAAAAAAACCCTCTCGTGTAAAATTTGAATTTTGTAATTTGTTGAAAAAATGTGAGACATTATTTATGGATATCTCCCTTGCACTAATATATGTAAGAGTAAAAGATTAATGCTCATATCAAACAGTTGTAGATCAATTCTCATATTAAATAGATGCAGATCAATGTGTATATCAAATAGTAGTAGATCAATAATCATTAATATATGTTTTGGAGCATACGAAAACTTTTTTTATAAAAAACATAATAATTTTTCAAACCCATTTAATAAACTTTAACTTCAGTACTGAGTTTGTGAAGATAGATTTTAACAAAATGTAAGGGGAGGCACAACATTTTTGTAAAAAGATAGGGCATGGGTATAAAAAGTTCGGAAACCACTGCATAAAGGCTTTTCTGTTTCCAGAGCGACCCACCGGTGAGTTCTTGAACGAACTCTTTATATTCAATAGCTCTCATTTGAATTTGGAGTAGAAATTTATTATTTTTTTTATTCAATTCAATCATTTGAATTAAATATAGTACAACATTAATCTCATTTGGACCAATAAAACGCATTCTAGAGCATTCCATAGTGGACAATTTACTTCTTGTGGATTCTGTATGTTAACACTGAAATACATTTTACATTGTATTTTACTAACAGTAGACGATAAATTCGATACACTAAACGGGTAGTTTACATTTTATTCCGTTTGAAACATTTATAATAATGTTGAATCGAAAAAAAAGGTTAAATAGCAGTTTTAACATTACGCCTAGAATGCTTACTTATTACTAACAATATTCTATGTCTGATTAATAAAAATATTATTCTATTCACTAATTAAACGATCTTAAAAAATCAGAAGTGTCTCGTATTAAAGTTAAAGTTCAAACTATGTACACTTACCAATACCAAACATTACGGGCAATTCAGGTCTCTGTTTGCCAGGTTTGGGTATGAATCTTGACGGATCAAACGTGTATGGATCTTCATAGACTAAGGGATCGTGATGAGCCAACCAGAGATTCATCACCGTTATTGATCCTTTGGGTATTCTGTAACCATTGATTGTTGTTTCTTCTGTAAAATATACATTTAAAAGTAAATATTTATGAACAACAATGAATATCTATATGCAGTACTAGAAAATACCTGTAAAATCGTTGAAATACAAAAAAAAAAAAGCGTATAATGCTATACACAATGATAAATAAAGTGATTAAAAACTATTACAGATCGCTGAATAAATAATTAGCGAAATTTTGAGAGGAATTAAAGATACTAGCCAAGAATTACACTGAAGGTAATTACATTTATCACCGAAATTCAAAATCTAGAGGAATTTATAGTAAAGTGAAATACTTAAAATAAATTGCATTTTTCAAATTGAACATTTTTTTTTAAATTGCATTAAATAAAGGAGGAACAATGTATTTTTTTCAAAACTTTTTTATTGTAATGTTGTTTGAAATTTTTCGCACTAATCTTTTACTTTCAAATAAAAGGGGAAAATTTTCACTGTGCCCCATACATGCCTTTTGCCAATGGGGTTAGGAGATAATTCATACATTTTCCTAATGAAATATTTTGTATTACATTATTGAAAATATTTTTCTTTGAATGCATAAAAAAAAGGAGTAAATTAAAAATGAATAGAAAATAACTAAATAAATGAATAAAGATAAACTAAATGAACTAATTAATGATTTTATTCATTTTTTTCTTTCACTAACTTATTTTATGCGTGAAATAAATTACTGGATGATGAAAAAATATGTAAATGAATAAATAAATGAATGTGTAAGAATCCATGAATTAATGAAGAAACCAGTGATTACACAAATCTATTCAATATGAATGAATAAATATATAAATGGACTAGTTCACTATGTCCCATTCCATTTTCACCGCAGGCACTTTTTTTAAAGAATTTTACTACATTTAAAATCAAAATATGCATAATGTGAAATGAATAACTACAGCACTCAGCGTCAGTAGATCTTAATTAATATTGGAAGTATTAATAACAATTTCCTTATCATATTTTATTGCAAAAATCCTTTTTAAAATACACCGAAATATTGCAATATTATCATCAAAATTTGAAAATAGCTCTTGTTATCATGCGTCCGGACCTCCAGCGGTAAATCCTTTCCACTGGAGGTCCACTGGAATTCCGCAGCGGTGCGGAATTGTGCAAAGGGAATTCCGTTGGAGTTGATTTTGTCCCATTCAATTTTCACCACAGGAATTTTTTAACGAGTTTTTCTACATTTAAAACCAAAATATGCATAATGTGAAGTGCTGTACATTACACACAAATGTACATTATGCAAAAGTCTTTCTACAGCTCTGAGCGTCAGTAGATCTTAATTAGTATTGGAAGCGTTAATAACAAGATTTTTATAATATTTTATCGCAAAATCTTTTTTAAAATACCTCGCAGTATTGCAACATTATTGTCAAATTTTGCAAATAGGGCGTATTACCATGTGTTTTTCGACCTCTAGCGGTAAATCCTTTCCGACTAAAATCAAATGTATGTTTAATGAAGTAGTTAAAATATTGCTAAATAGGCAGTGCTAAGAGTAAAATATTTTGCCATTTCACTTTGCCCCACTATTTCAAGTTGCATTACATTCCCGTTACATTGCTGTTGTTGATTACTGTTGTCATTGTATGATGTCAAACTAAACTATATATGATGGAAAATTAGTCAGGGAATCACACGAAATGTGTAACAATTATTGCTCAGAAATAATAGATGTAGCGTTATAAGATTCCGGGCTGTTTTGCCGTGGTCTGAGTGTTTTTACTCCAATCGTCTTACGGAATCTTACAACATTATTGACACCGGTCGTGAAAGCCTTCATTCTTACAAATAGATATAGCAATCGAAAGAACACAGGCAGAAGTTTTTTGACCCAAAAACTATTTGTCCTCCTTTCCCTGTTTTCTAGATATAAAGTCTTTAAGTTCGAAGACATTTTAAGAAATATCGTCAAATTTAAAGAATTTGCGAGTAATGGAAGGTATTACGCTACTTAACGTTCGTTATTTGGCAAACCATCCACCCAGGGGCATCCCGATAGGAGGTCACAGGGGTCGCTGTGACCTCCCAAAATGTCCTTGTTCGACAATTTTGTCCGACAATTCAAAAAATTGTCTTGTTTCGGCAAAATTTGGATCTCTATTTGGCAAAATTGTCATCATTCGTCAAAATCTGGAGTTCCATTCGACTAAATTTGGAGTTTCACTCGTCAAAATCTGCATCATTCGGCGAAATTTGGAGTTCCATTTGGCAAATTGAGATTATTCGGCTTCCCAAAAAGTTAAGTTCGGGGTGCCCCTGCATCCACCTGCAAAGCGTTTGAAAAATGTCCTTCATTTCTCTACGGCGCAGTACAGTCTTATCAAGGTTTTTGCGCCATAAAATCCAATGTAACCAACCAACTTTCATTTATCGCCAAAACTCGCAAAATTTGGTGACAGTTCTTAAAATTTCGGCAGACTTGAAGGCCTCATTATTCGATAACTGGGAGTCGATGACAAATAATTCATGCGCGCACAGAAACAAGTTTTACTCTTTTCAATTGCTTCTTATTTATTTTTTTAAAATTCTTACACAGTCGTATTATTCCTTTGTAAGAATAGCAAGTAGGTCAATAGATCACCAATCTGCAATCACACATGTCATTATTCTGTCCTTGTTAGATAAGAACTTTTCGATCAAGCAGCTATAGATGTGTCAGTGGTGAATAGAGTTGAACCACAAATTTTAAAACAATCGACGTGAAAAATATGCCATTCATCATGCATAAGGTGACCATTTATTTTTTTCCTCAAATCGGGACATTTAAGAATTTTAGGCAACCACATATGTATTGAAAGAAATGTCGTGTGTTTTTACAGCTCCTGTTTTATTACGGAAAAGAACAAAAATGAGTAACTCATGCAATATTATATATTTATTGCCCAAATTTGCTTGAGCATATTTGGTACTGATTTTAAAATAAGAATGAAATTCCAGGTAAGGATTACAAACAATTTACTTTTACAATTCGTATTCCTTTAAAATCTGCGTGCTGAAACTTTGCTTTTCCGTAATCCACCGATCATTTATAGGCAACAATTGACTTTCTATTTAGCAGGGATTGCCAAAATATAGTCAATAGTGATGTGGAAGCATCACTATGATGATTCAAATTATTTGTATAAAATGCCAAAACAATTCCACCCAATGACTTTCGGTTTGAAAATTTTCAGTGTTCCATAGAGTCATTTTAGAAAACAGGGTTTTTAAACTTTGTCCCTTGGTGACAAAGGGACAGGCTACCTAAAAACGAGACTGTCCCGCTCAAAACGGGACGTATGGTCACCTAAATCATGCTTCTAGCAGAGCTGTCATAGATTTCTGTCGATGAATGATAAAAGTCAACTTTAGAACAAAAATTGCTTTGTGATTACAGATTTGCTTTGGGGTTACCAAGAACCTCAAAACTCGAGTTGATAGGAATCTTTAAGGGTTCTTTTTAAAGCTTGACCACAGAGAAATAATGGATGAATTCGAAGCAGAAACATCATTTCTATCATTTGTGATAGGTTGTTTGTTATAATTTTGTAATTGAGAGAAGCAGCGAGAACGCACCTCTTACTACTCAGCGCTTTCTCGCAGATTCTGATGTTGTTTTCGTTTTAAGGTCATCCGTCATCTCTCCACGGTCAAGCTTTACCTCGAAACACATGTCTGCAATCCTTTGCGAATTAGATACGATTGAGCATTTGACAGGAGATATAGACTCCACTGATCAAAAAATGTGAAGGAATGCTTTCCCTGAATAAGCTCTTATGCTTCAGTGCTAGCATTAAACATTCTACTGAACTTGATTACGAATGCTTAATAATTAAAAGAGGCATTAATGTCGGGTTTTCTTTGCAATTGTAGGAGCTATCGGTGTTTTAACCTATCAACAGTTTAGAAACATTATTGTACTGTGTATAGAACAGAGCGTACTCCACACTGAACACTATATTTCCTGTATTCTGTTTTATGTCATTATATTTTTGGTCAACAGGTTATACGCATTATGATTAAAATACTTATCAGACGATATCAAAACAAGTACTACATAACACCACAATAAGGAAAAATTTCACAGCTGAATCTTTGGTGGAGAAAGTTCTCATGGTTTTAACTACATGAAGCAAAGTGTCTGTGAAGGTCATAGTATGCGTAGTATAGAAAGAAATAAATGGGGAGAGAGACACCAGTGGAAATAAAACAAAATGAAATAAATGAAAATATTTACAGCAAACTCCCGATTATCCACGGAATTGGAGGGACAAGAGTCGCGGATAATAAAAATCGCGCATAAACAGCAAAAAGGCTAAAATAAGCGACAAATAAGGTAAAAATTGTCCTTTCTCAAAAAATTAAAGTGTATTGATGCATAATACTTTCTACAAACAGTGAAAATATATATACAGTATAGAGTAAAAATGCTTTCGATTTTTGCACAACAGAACTTAAGGGGTCTAGGACCCTTAACCTTCAAAATGTCCGACTTTCTGGAAAAAATATAGGTTATGCCTAATTTAATTCTGAAAAATTTGATACCTCATTTCTTACCATGTGCAAAACACTTTTCAAGTTATCGTAAAAATGTGTAAACTTTCCTGATAGAGATTTATGTTAACAACAGATGTTTAAGCCTCCTTTTCTCAGGTTACGTTTTCTCAGGTTTCTCGTTTTGCACGCGTGATATATCTCAGAAAGTTTCTTATATATTTCCGTAAAACTTTTAATGCATTTTTGTCAGGTTTATTTTTATGATCTGAACCCAAATGTATTTATTTTTCTTTTGACTTATTTAATTTTGTTTTGAAATTTTATAAGTTAATGTCAAAAACATTTCCAAAATTTTGGGTGAAAATATATTTTTTTTATTATTAACTTTTATTTTTAGTTAAAATTTAGATTCAGATCATAAAAATAAATGAGACAAACATGCATGAGAAGTTTTACGGAAATACACAAGAAACCTTCTAAGATATCATGCACGCAAAATGAGAAAGAGGCACCTGAGAAAAAGAGGCTTAAACAGCTGCTGTAAACATAAATCTCAATGGGGAAAGTTTACGCATTCTCACGATAACTTGAAAAGTTTTTTGCGTATGGTAATAAAAAAGGTATCAAATTGTTTAGAATCAAATTATGCATAACATATATTTTTTCCAGAAAGTCGAAAATTTTGAATGTTAAGGGGTTAAGGGTCCTTAGACCCCTTAACATCAATTTTGAACAAGTATATGTACGATGAAGAAAGCATAAAAAATAAACACATAAATAAAACAGAAGCAACTGAATTTAATTTACAATTTTTTGGCCAAAAAAAAAAAAAAAGAAAAATTAATTTGAATTTTGACATCTTGAATTCAAATTATGTTTTTCGCAATCACGAGTGTCTGTATTTAGGCGTGTGTGTTTGTGTGTGGGGATATGTGTGTTTGTGTGTAGGGGGTATGTGTATATGTGTGTAGGCATGTGTGTTTGTGTCTGTGTGCTGGCATAAGTGTGTGGCTAGTTGTGTGTATGAATGTGTGTGGGGGGGGGGGGTATATGTATGTGTGTAGGCATATGTGTTTGTGTTTGTGTGCAGGCATGAATGTGTGGGTGTTGTTGTGTGTATGTGTGTGCGTATGTTTTTGTGTATGTGTAGGTGTCTGTATGTATGCGTGTGTGTATGTGTTTGTGTGTGTATATGTGTTTGTGTGTATGTGTGCGTGTGTAGTTGTGTATGTATACACGTGTGTGTAGGACACGGATGCAACCTGGAGACTGCTTTCGTTATAGGAGCAGCATCGTGAGGAGCCGGTCGACGGTGATGGTGAGGAGGGTGGCGGTGGGAAAATAAAATGATAGGACGCCAAAAACAGTCAAATAAAAGCAATAAGCAATCGTGATTGCTCAAAAAAAAAAAAAAAAAAAAAAAAAACAGCCATTGGTATTTGTTTTTTGTAGCGAAAATACATGTTCCTGATTGTTCATTGACTGCGGATAATCCGCCCCGCGGATAATCGGGAGTTTACTGTAGTTGATATTTGAGATTTCTTTTTATTCTAAATAAACCGTATGCTTTAATTTTATTTATTTTGAGACATTAATTTGAAACATCTTTCATGACTTTTGGTTCGCCTTGTACTTTCAGTAGCTGTGGGAAAAAAACTTACTTATGCACTCCAAGCTGGGAAACATGGTGAAAAATTCGGAAGTCCTCACCACTTCATAAATGTAAGCATTTGTGTAGGACAAATAGCTTTTGTCATCCATGGTAGGAAGCCTATCTGTTCCAACGACTTCAGCTATTTCCTCGTACATTTTTTCTTGTTCCTCTGGGTGATCGACTAGACTGATCAAGAAAGTTCCAATAAAGAGGGCTACTGATAAAATTCCATCTCCGACAAATTGTTCCAAAGAGGCCACCAATGCCTCATCTGTAAAAGTTATTGCAATTAATTCTTGTTAGGACAAATGAGATACAAGCACATTTTACAAAGCATAACTGCTGCAAATTATGTAGCTATGCATCGGCACAGCTAATTTGAAAAAATTACATAAACTTTGACACAAAACAGAGGTTTAGATGTAATGATATATTTTTAATTACTTAGGAAAATGAGTGACATGCCTGCATGCCTGCATGTGTTATACTCTTAGAGAAATCACCTAATAAAGAACAGGTCCGGGTACAGATTACCATTTTAGGGAGGGATCATACTCAAGAATGACCCGCTTCCCTCTCATGAACGAACATACGTTTTTGGGTGCAAAAATTAGGCACCTAAAAGAGCATAAACGTTAAAAATTAATTTAATAAGTAATGAAAAGAAGTAATATTTCAAATATTTACTTTCAAAAATAATGAATTCAGAAGACTACCGAAATCGACTACCTATGAAATACTACCCTTTATTCATAAAGTGAGTGAACCTTGAACACAATCTGGACGGAACTTTATGAAAAAACACTTTGATTAAAAATAAAACACTTTGATGAATCACAACAACCCTTTGATGAATCAAACAAACACTTTGATGAATCACTTTTTGAGCAAACACTTTGTTCATGAAGTGAGTGAACCTTGAATAAAATTTGGACGGTTACTATTGTCGATGGTTTTGTAGCGGTCATAATCCCCATGACTAGACTTACCTGATTTTTGAAATGTTCAACCGTGACGCCGGAACGCCCCCCTCCCCCGTGTATGCAAAAGGGTATAAAACCCTGGTTGATTTTTTGAGCGTTTTATGGAGGTTAGTTCATTCTCAATGCTATGAATACATGGTTACTAAACCAGGGGTAATAAGCAGTTATGAACCTAAACCAGGGGTAATAATAAAAGACACCAGCAGATAAAATAATCTAGCAGATAAAAGGAAGGATTTGAAAAATTTATGTCCTTCATGTTAATATTTATAAGTTACTTGATAAGATGAAACGCTCTTAATAAGGAATAAAAATTTGAACAATATTTAAACGTACATTTCGTTGGATATTATACTTTTTCCGAATATCTCTTTTGGTCTTAACCTTCTAGTAAAAATTCCCTCACGCTAATTCGAGGTTTGTTTTACAACTCAATGTTACAAATGACAAAGTAATTATCCAAAATAATTATTTTCAAGTTCATTTTTCGACTTTTTGGGTCCTCTGTAATCAAATTTATCTTTTACCGGGACATGAAGTAAACCGGCCGGGATACCAAGATTTTGGCCGAAAACCGGGTCTGTCCCGGTCAAACCGGAACGGCTGGAAAGTCCACCCATGACCCCCCCCCCCCTTGTATCCACTACTGATAGAGACAGAACAGGGTTGCTTTCCAGCCGTTAACATGGAACGGAGTTTTATTTGATTGTCACATAACAATCTGCATGCCACCGTAATTCAACGAAGTTACAATGTCATTTCTTGTTCTTAGTGAAATACGTTTATACAATTGAAGTTAGCACATTTAAAACAGGGTTGGCCGGATTGGACACAATTGGGTTGGACCCAATGGGTTTTTTTGAAAAAAACCCATTTAAAAAACCCATTATTTAGCCCACTTTTGGGTTTTTTTTAAAAAAATTTTCTGAGAAGTTTTTTAAAAAAATGAATTGATTCAAATACTTTCACAGTTTAAACTTCTTTTTTATTTGTTCTTCACCACAGACAATGGACATAAAAAGTGAATTTTGAACTTTAATAGTATTTCTTAACTCTTAACGGCATTAAAAAAATACTTCAAAGATTTTAACTTTTTTCTTTAACTGGTCAATAAATAACTCAAACTATCTTGACTAAGTCCTGTCATGTCTGATTTTCTCAATATTTGTAGATTGTACAGAGGACACTACTCTAGCTAAAAGGCGTTCATGTGAATTATTTTCTGCAAACCAATGCGTCACAAATCTCGAATAAACAAGGTATATTTTTTAGAAATTAACAGGTTTTACAAACAGTCGGACAGAAAAATAGAATAGGATGTACAGTATTTTCATTATCTTACGAAAAAGTTTAATATTTCTTACTCTGTACACAGAATTAGAAAAACAGGCAACATAAAATTCAAAGAAATGTCTTGATTAAGTTGGAATTCAGTAAAAAGGGATTTAAACGACTTGAGGTTCTACAGTAGTTTTGCACAACAAAATGAAATACAATAAAGTAAAATGCAAAAAAAAAAAAAAAAGCAGTGATTAAAAACGAACAATAGATTTTATCACTCGAAAAGTAACTTTGCCTTAACTGTTGGTAATCATGGAAACTAAAAAATCTGAAACTTCACCATTCTTGACTTTTGTTGTCTTTTACTTTTCTTCAGAAAACGCTGAATTTTCCAGCTTTTTTTTACCCCAAGACAATTTTTGTGCTTTGTCCATATACTTACGCTACAATATGCTACAAGTATCCCACATTTTGCCTAAAAAAAGACAAAAAACCCACACTTATTTTAAAAAACCCAGCTTTAGCTGGGTTTTTTTGGGTTTTATTTAAAAAAACCCAAAAACCCTAGGTCCATGGGCTTTTTAAAAAAAACCCGGGTTTTTGCCAACCCTGATTTAAACAACTAGTAACCAATGATCACAAACGATTTATCTCACCAAGGGGAATACGAAGGGCTGTCTCGAGAGAAAGGATCAAGGGACAAGTCTTTACTGGGCGCTTTTCTTGTTATTTCAGGGATAATACTTTCTCTGCTAGTATTTTACCTCCAAATTTTTAACAAAAAAATGAAAATAAGTAATTGAATAAAACCTCATTTTACACTTTTATTTCAGTTATTTATTTACCTAGAAATAGAAAATACTACAGTTCAATTTTCTTTTCTTAATTTCTCTATTGCCGGTATACTGCTGTGCAGTTGTTTGAATCGATACTTTTAATGATTTCAGTTCACTGTGATTGAAACACTTAATTTCATATTAAACAATGATATGAAATATTTTTTTCTTTGTTGTATTTTTTCATTTGCTTACAAAAGTGATATTGTATAGTAACTATAGCATTTAAATTTTTTTTTAAACTCTTAAATAATAAAAAATATAATGAAATAAGATAGAGCTTATCAATCAATCTAAAATTAAAAATTATAAAAAGTTGATTATATTTTTGTATGTATGTATGTCATCGCTACTCCTGGTGAACGACAGAAAACTGAGCATCGAACCAGGTATCTATAGATTTATAATTTTCCTGGTTGCACGTTTAGCTAGGTGCTCTAATTGTGCGATTTTGATTAGAAACAACATTATTATAAACATTTATTAATTTAAAATATAATTTTTCGACTCTGGTTCTTCTTTCAAAATCCATTTTACTGAGACATTACCACACAAAGGCTGGCATAATTTCGATAATCTTATACAGATTTAAAAATTTTTCCAGCCATAAGTTTGATCAGTTTCACCTACTTGAGAAGTATTGGGCAGAAGAATCATTTTTTCTTTGTCTGTCTTTTCTTTCTTTCAAATAGCTGTCGATGACATCTCGTACATTATTTTCATCGAAATTTCTTTCATGTCTTTCAACAGTTTTTGTCAGTAGCTTCGCCATATAATGATGACTTGATATAGCATTGCGGCAATCGGGAATCAAGGGGACAATCACATATCTAAAGAGAAAGATAACTAATAATATTCTAATAACTACTTTTTCGGGTACACGTTCTTTTTATGACCTAATGCGTTGTAATTTCGTAACTTTTGCGTTCATTTTATTAATTTTCATTCAAAATTACTTATGTTTAAAAACCTTCGCTTGTGAGATGTTTTCCCTGCTAAGTTATCTGTTTGCATAAGGTTCCGTATAGGCTAGAAGGGAAATTGGCGAGATATCGCCAAACTGAATTTGATTTTAGAAAACTTACTATTTTACCCTAAATTTGGCGATGAATCTGTAAATTTGAATTACTTCACCATTGAACCACTGGACGGCTAACGTCTTCTGCAATTGTTCCAAAAAGTACAGACGTGCTTGTTTCGTTTGGTATGACGGGTTGCATTTTAGTTATGTTTTGTTATGCGCATTTGTGTTAAAAATCTACTTTATGATCAATTCCCTTATGTTAAGCTGTTGAAACGATTTTTGAACGAAAAGTCCTACTCCTTACCAAGCTGAATTAAAAAATATTTTAACTGTCAACCTGATACAAATTGTTTAAAAAATTTAGATTTTTTATTGAATAAAACTGTGAGTTTGAGTTTGATTCAACTAAAAGCTATTCCATGACAGAAAATTTAGTTCAAAACTGGGGTGCCCATCCCCCATAAGAACAAAGCCCCAAATCCGCCCCCCCCCCCCAAAAAAAAAAAATTCTTGACCCTCTTTCTCTTCTTTAATTTTTCATTTTTAGCTTTTTTTTTTAAATTTTATTTATTTTTGAAATTTTTTTTATTTATTTCTTCATTTATAAATTAATAATAATTATTTTATTAGAAAAGTTCTGTGCCAAGCCAATGACATATAAACATACACGCACACACACTAACTAAATAAAGTAATGAAATGAAATAAAATAAAATAAAACAAATAACTTAAAATAAAACACACAAATCAATAAGTACATTTAAATAAATAAATTTAAAAAAAATTTAAACCTCATCCCCAATTCTGATGTCGAAACTTGCACCATAATCCCCCTTCTCCCGTGGGCACCCCTGGTTAAAAACTACTTTTTGAAAGAACATTTTTTGCCTTGTTGTTGAAAAGACATTAAATAAGCTAACAGTTTCTTACTTTGCTACTGGGCCAGCAATCAGGAGTTTTGTCACTGTCATTCCTTTCATTATGGTCTCATAGGCTCTGTTCATCTCCATCAATTCTTCCTGAGATATTCCGTCTTCGCCAAAAAGCATCTGCCGCATAACGGTGCAGCACTTATCAGTGAGAAGTTGTGCGATTTTGATAGGCTCCCCATTTGAAGCTCGAAACTCGTCCATTGCCTTCTGAACCTGGTCGTAAATCGGCCCTGCCGCATTGTCTCTGAATGTAACCATGCCGTATTCTCTAAAAGCTTGGGTGAAAAACTTTCTCTGTGCTTTCCATTTTTCCCCATTTACGAAACCGACAGCTTTTGGAAGAGAAAAATGTTAATAATACTAGTGATGTTTGATAAAAAGTTTCATGATTTGTAACTTAATTTGTAACTCTTTAGCAAGTTACAGATTTGAATACACTACAATATTTACAAAACATCTTGGAATTACACGGTAAAACTTAAAGGCATCCTTCTTGCCAGTAATTTTCACCGTAAAATCTAATTTTACTGTAAAATTTTGCGGTAGAGTTAAAAAACGAGAGTTAAAAACGCGAGTTGCAGGTTCAAACTCGAGACCTTCGGATTGGCAGGCGGCTTTGCTGCCCACTATTAGCTGTCCACTATACAAGTTGGGCCACATCGAGTGAGGGAAATACGGTGTTATCTGCTTCGCTCTTCAAGTCATATGGTTAATCAATTGGCGCTGCAATCGTTTATTTTGTCGGTACAATTTACTGTAAATTTTTCTGTATTGTAAACACTCTATTTTACAGTAATATTTACCATAAAAATTTCCTGAACTTGTAACAGGGTAGAAATCCCCTTATCAAGATTACTTAGGCTATTTAGAGTTCAGCGAGTAAAATGAATTTAGGAAGAATGAAATGAAAAGGAAAAAATCTGGTGTAGTATAGCCCTTAAGGGCTCTTGCGGCATTAAAATTGAATAAATCAACCAACAAAAGGAAAATCAGAAATAAGTGGGAAAATTTGTTCTTAATTTTACTAAGTCATTTTTAAACAAAAAGTGCACATTTTCATACGTATATAAAATTGCAAAAAGTAAAAAATCTGGTAAATGTCGACATTACCAAGGGAATATCAACATCCACATACCTTAGATATCCACTAAAGACCGAATATTTGCGACGAATCACCGGTGAACGGCAATATTCTCCTATTTCGATCTGACACGGTAACATTTTCAAGTCCTTTGTCACCCCAATAATTTCTCAATAGTAAGAGCTATAGTCTTAAAAGTGGAGGGTAGGTATAGTATAGTTACCATGCACTAAACAGTGAAGTCATTTACGGAGCCACCAGAAGGCAAACTCAGAGTCAGTGCTCTAATCTCAGTAACGGTACTGTATACGGGAAAAAAGTCAGACACAAAGTTTTTCATCATCATCAAATTCAGAAAGAAAAGACATCTTCCGAACAGTAATGTTAAAAAATTGCCGCATAAAATGCATTCCAATTAGGAGTCGTCGAGTGTGATGGTTGCGTAGAATCCCCTCCACATTCACCTGACTTGAATACTCAAAACTTTTTTTCGCTAAGGATAGATCAAGCAGAAAGCGTATAGAACTCCTTCACCAACATTGCACGAACTTTGAAACCGGTATTATGCATGCTTATACCGACGCGTCCTCTTCCATGTCGTACTATGTGCAGCTCGAAGTGCTGTCCCGCGTCCAGATGTATATTTATGCTTAAATGCACACCATTTCGTGCATTACTGGTAGGTGAGGCTCATTTCCTGCAAGTGCAGTTTTGATCGACGCGATCAAACAAAGTTGTATTTTATTCCCCTATTTTAAACATTTTTGTGCGATAGGTATCTTTTTTCCCCTCTTAATTTGATGATGCTGAATTACTTTGTATTGACGTTTTTCCGGTATCTCGTACCGCATCTGGCATAGTAATGTTAACTCCGAACTTATCCGCCAAGTGACGATGAGGGTGCTGTATTGTGATGCGTGGAGTGGCCAATCTTTTTATGAAGAGTGCCACTTTTTGGAAAACAAAAAAAAAGTTCAGAACGCCACTTTCAGTTTTTTCAATGCACTAAAATCCTCTTATATATAATAGCCAAAATCACTGACAGAGTAACCCTCTAACGTCACCAGCAATGAAATTATTCATAAACGGGAATTACTTTACAATTGACAATGTTTATTGAATTTTGTTCGGTAGCTGATATTCTTTTTTTTATTTTTTTCAATTGTTCCCAATTTTTGGGCACGAAAAAGAGTTTAAATAATTTGATCTCGGTGATTTTGCCAGATCGGAGCAATGAATTCCCCAAAATTTTGCGACCTAAAAGTTAACAATCGAAATATCTCCAAACAGGCAGTTGCTTCACTCAAATGAAGGAGCACTTTTCACTGGTCATACCTTGACGGGTGAGTCTAGTACATTAAGAATTAATTGAAAAGAAAAAAAAAAGTTACTTTCAAAGCTTCATGACACACAATACAATGTTTTGCTGAAACCCTATTCTTCCCAAATAATTTTCAAGCAATGTAACAGAAACCTTTTATTTTACCCAAGTCGCTCCATCTGTACACACAAACAATACCTAAATTCCTCCCCTCTGCTTTCTTAAAATAAATTGCATTTTTAGTTCTTTAAAAATGTCTTCTTTTGTATCTGAAAATAGTTGACGCAAATCAAGAAGTTCTTCTGCAATATCGAAATTATCATTCATGTAACTTGCAAATGTATTTAACTACACATTCTGTGTAATGTCACAGCATCATTTTTATTTTAAACTACTAATACATAGAGATTTAGCCACGGAGGTTCCGAAACTTATTTCTTATCTTTTTCATTACCAAAGTTATTCTAAAACTGCGGTTTTAGACCTTCAATGTCGTAATATTTCCGGGGAAATATTTTGAAAACACCCTTCCCCCTAAGAAAGTCTTCTAAACAGGCGCGGATCAAAAACTTTTGCCTCCCCCCCCCCATGCAACAAAATCTGTAGGGCCCCTCCTCAGAGGCCAGCTGTGTAGATTTTCAACGTTAAGACAAAATGCTAGTTTTTCTCTTTTTCAATTTCTTCGGCCAGATGTGCCTCGCCCCCCTCGTACACGCAGACCACTGCGGGGTCTGCGGGTACGCAGATCCGGGCCTGCTTCTAAAATTGCGTTTATTGGAACTTCAGTTTCGAAAAATTACCGGAGGAAAGTCACTGAGCCTCTACCTTTTTCCTTAGCACTACCTGAGATTATGTACGTTTTAAATTTTGAAAATTGTCTCCTCATCCGAACTTTACCAAAGTCTATCTAATAAAAATGCCTTTTGAAATTTCAACTCTGAAATTTTTCGGGAGGGAGTTCCAAATCCCATTCTTTCCTCTAACAAAGATGCCCTACACTTTCGTTTTTAGGACTTAAATTTCGAAACATTGCTGGTGTAGAGTCTTTCAAAGGAGGGGAGATAGCCCCCTCGCCCCTCTCTTGCATTCATCCTTGGTGCTTGCAATATTATAATTCAGACAATTTGTGCTCCATCCTCCTCGCTCGCGTCCTCTATGCGACGCACAACTATATTTCTTGATAAAGCTTATATTGGCTAGATTTCGACGACATTATATCAATATAATTTAAAAGATTTTTTAAAGATTTTCTTAGAATATAGAGTAGGGTTTTATTGAGTTTGACATTCATTTAAATTGTCTAAATTTCTCCCATTTTTAAGTTTTTCAATCAGACTTCACGTGCCACTCCTTATACTCCGCCGTGGCGCATTGTGGCACACGTGTTGCGGGTTGGTCATCGAACATACGGAACGAACGTTCGATGCCCAAATTTACTTTACCTATGCTTCCATTTTTAGGACTATAGATGTTATTGGAGTGACAATGAACTATAGCAGGCACTCCGTACATAAGAAGAGAGAAAGAAAATTTCACCGAAAGAAAATTTCAAAACTTCACAGATTAGTTTCGGGCAACGTTCCGAGATTTCACAGATTTTCATCAATTTCCAGTGAAATTCAAGCATCTTTGAAAAAAAAAAAATCCTTAACAGCTACAAGTAGCTAGATTGTGATCTTCTCACAGTTGTGTAAAATATTTTTAACTACCAGTTTAAAGATTAACTGAGCATACTTACTAATTGAATCGGCTTCAGTTCGATTCCGGTCCGACCGAATTGACTAAGCCCCAAATGGGAGCGAAATGTAAGTACATGGATTCTGTAGCATTGCAAGAGTTGCAGGCAAGTAAGTTGCTGGGTACTTACTTACCTTAATTTCGGTCTTCGCTTTGACCACGGTTGCAATAATGCTGTAGCAGCTTTCTTGGTAAATCAGCAAGGTGTCGAGCTATAATTTTTTTAACGATAAAAGTTGTCTCTAAAGGTTCCTAATTTGTTCCAGATACATGACTGGTTTTTATCGGGAAGATTTTTGAATTCATCAGAAATATTTTAAGATAATTTCAGGAAGGTTACTGACTTTTAGTGTAAAACGATCCTGATGTTTGCAAGATATATGTTCCTCGCAGAAATTGAGCACATTAGCTGCCCTTTATTTTCTAGGAAGGTTTCTGAATTGTTTTTGGTGTAGCGTTTAGAAACAAATGTAGAATGCAATTTCAATAAAAAAAAAAACACTATTAATATTAGTACAGTAATTTGCTTGATAACTGTTTCTTTACATTAAAAAAAAAAAAATGCTGCATTTTATTTTTTTAATACTCACCGTCTTTGAAGATGTACGATAACATAGTGTAGTCTATCGTTCGTTCGAAGCAGTCAGAATGGGACAAATGAGCTTCCCTTATTAACTTCACTGTTCCAAAACTAATGTAAAGTTTTCCTGTTACAGTGAAGCTGAAGATATCTCCATACTTAGCTTTCAGCTCATTACACTGAAGATGGCTGTTCTCGTCTTTTAAGGAAAACAGAAGTCCAAAATATGGCAGTCCTATTGGTCCCGGAGGCAAGCCTCTGTTTCTTAGATGGTATAATAAAAGTAGCACAACAGCGACTAGAGTTGCAGAAAATATCACTTGCTCGGAAAAAACGGAAGGTAAGTCTAAAAACATCTTTACGAAATGAGATTTTTATGCATTGAAGTGCCTAGAAATGGGAAGAGATGACTTAATAATTATTGACAAAAAGTTTGTAAAAACAATAAGGAAAAAGTTGAAAAAAAAAATAAATGGAGAAATAAATAAAAAATTAAAAAATAAATAAATAAATAAATAAATAAATACCACGCAGTAAAAACATTGAACCGAAATTGCATCGAATTGTAGAGCAACGCAGTTAGAAAAAAAATCATATGTACAAAAAAAAGGCAATAAAATAAAGAAATACAATAAATTACAATATTATAACACAAAAAGGAAGAATGAATGTGTAGTAAGGACTGGCTCGTTTTCAGAGAGATGCAGAAAATGCTTCACAAGGATTTTTCTACCCAAATGGGAAGGTCCAAAAAAATTTCAACTTCCCGAGGGCCTTCAAATGAACTAACCTTTAACTGAACAGCCATGGATAGAACACAAGTCGCAAGTGACGGTAAATAGGGGAGGGTGGCTCAAAGCGGGTAGGCATTTGTATGCCGCCGCATGGTGTGCTAGCTGCGATGTATGCCTGCGTCGTGTTCACCCGACACCCCCCGAGTTTCAATCAGTCACAGCGAAGCAGCAGTGAAGCGGCATGGCGTAACCAGGCTTAAATGAAGAAAAATTATACATATCTAAAAACAACTGAAGGTATGTAACTTATGATTAGTCGAAGATCAATTTATTTTTCTTAATATCGATATTACGTCTTTCTGACACCATTCGCCTACACACTACTTTGACTATTTTGCTTGTTTCTTTTTAAAATTTAAGGTTATAATTATTGAAATAAAAAGCGTGCCTTCGGGCAAAGCGGGTAGGGCAAATCGGGTAATATATTTATTTATTATATACATTACTGGCATAAATAAATATATGATTTAATCATATATTTATTTACTATTTCTTGACACATGTGCTGACTTAGATTTTCTATTTCAATATGATAAGTATAAATTTAAAAAGTTATTTTTTACGATGGCAATTAGTTAGCCTGCTAATTTAATCAGTTATTTCTTTGTTTTATGAAAAAAAAGTGCTGACTTACATTTTCAAATTAAATTGGATTTTTTATAATGGCAGTAGCTAGTTAATTAATTTAATCATTTATAACTTCATATTTGATTAGCAAATGTACCACTATCACAATTAGTTAAGCTTACCCGCTTTACCCGAATGGCTTACCCGCTTTAGGCCCCCTGGTAGTGTAAAGCTGGTTTTTCAAGTGTCTGTAATGTTTAATAATAAATAAATATTGTGATTGAAAAAAATGCAAAAATCACTTTTTATTTTGAAGTTTAAAAACCCTGCTGGGATATAAAACCAAAATTGTCGCGATAAAAATAAAAAAACTACAACTTTCGAGAGTTCTTCGTTAACCTACCCGCTTTGGGCCACCCTCCCCTATTCGAAGAAACAGGCTAGATTACGGTTACGAAAGTCAGAAAAACGTAGAAATTTTAAATGGGAGAAAATAAATAACTAAAAATATTAAGAAAAGGGGAACAGCACAAATAACAAGAAAGCAGATTATTTGCCTGATATTTAATTTTGAGAATATATTTTAACAAATCATTTCCTGCATCAAACGGTTTAAATAGACCTCACAAGACCCTCATAGGTTGATTTGCCTTTTGAAGTTGCATAACTGGCTTTACTCCACTTTCGTGAGCCATTCCCAACTTGTTTAATGTAGTATAAACATAATGAAGAAGGTACGTTATTCGTTTTCAGAGTCGGATCTAAGGGGAGCAAGCGAAACTGTGGGGGAAATGGCAAATTATTAACCCTATTGCTGTGGTTTTGTTAGCTGATCCTAGATATGAATCTTACAAAAAAAAAAAAAAAAATATCAGCTTCAAAATTTGCCCCAGCTCAGAAAAATCGTATATCCAATACATACGCGGTTTATATGGGGGGCAAGGGGAACAACGACCCGCTTACTGCCAAGAGTAAAGGGGCCTTGCCCACTCACGTTTTCAAGTTAAAAATTAATAATAGATTGAAAAATGATTTTTTATTAGGTGGATTGAATTATTTCACGAAAATAAAAACTAAAAGTTCTAAACAAATGAACGCCTATGGTTTCGGAACTGCTAGCACCTACAGCAACTTTATGAAAATTTGGATGTTTACTAACTTCCTTTTGTTATAAACGATCTTGATTCTGTTTACTCCATTAACTAAAATATTTCGGAATAGCACAGTTGTGTCCCTCTCTATGTTCCATCTAAAGATTAAAAGATTTTTGGTTTAGCTTGTAATTGAAGTCAACAGCAGAGAATGTTTTTTTTTTTGCTTGTTATTAGAAAATGATTTTTGGTTATGAAATCTTGAGAAATTTTAATTTCTTTTTGTGTCACTTTCCTCACTTTTCCTAAGTCCCGCAGAGGCTTGCAACAGCCCCGCTTGTCAACTGAGACAGATTCGATATTTCATTTTAAACTGTAACGGATTAAATTTCAAACTGAACCTTATTTATTGAGTAAATCTTACTGGAGGCTGTATATAAATGATGTTGCACTTTTTTCAACCTTTATTGATCACCTTCCCCTTTTGTCACATGTCCGCTACCTTTCATAAACATATTCTTATGAAAATTACGGGATGTCACACTTTTTGTCAACTCCTCCCTCCATCTTGCCACAAGCGGCCACAATTTCACTAACTCCTGAATGATATTAAATAGAATTAACGCGCTTGATAAAAAAAAATGTAATGTAAAACAGTTATTCCTTTTCTCAGGGGTGCTCTTCTCCCTGCCCCTCCTAAAAAAACAAGGACGCACTCCCTCAAACTGCCAAGACCAACCCCCAAATCGGGAAACCCATTAAAAAAAGAGAAAAAACCCCCTTAAAACACCTTCTCTTAAATTTCAATGGAATAGTTTGCACCATGTCCCCCACCTCCCACCTCCTTGGTGGGAGGTGGGGGGTGCTTTTCTCTCATAGTGTCTGAGAAAAAAAGTTTGAGCTTATCGGCAGGCCCGTCATTTCAAAAAAGGGGGACAAAAGAGGCAAAGGTTTTGTACTCTAAGCATTTAAAAGGGAGGAAAACAACAAATACGAATAAAACTGGATTTATAATAAGTTGGGGGGTGAATTCACCCTTCCCCTCCACCACCGATCACTTAAATGACGGGCCTGCTAATCGGTTAAAAACTAAAGCACACACAAATATGATAAACGCACTCCTACACCAAGAGAGCGAACGCATAATTTGACCTCCAAAGTGACGTTTCGTTTCATTCACGCACTGCAATCCGACCTTCAAAAGATTCATAGTCATTTATTATGCGCTTTATTATTATTTTTTTTGTCCTTTCTTGACTTCCTTAAGCATTAAACACTATGTAATCACAGAATGACGCATTACTCTTTTTTAAAAACGGTTTTGCTTCCAAAGAACAAAGGATTCGCTATTGCAAAATAAGGGGGGTATTCAAAATATAGAAACTCATTACACTCTGTTAGATCCTTTGGTTTTTTTATTAGCCAGTGGATTAAAATAATGGACAAATTGGTCTGCAGATCTTTAACATTCTAAATTTTCGATTTTCTGGGGAAAATTATACGTTATGCATAATGTAATTCTGAACGGTTTCATCCTTTTTGATTAACACAGGCAAAAAACTTTTTGAGTAATCATACAAAAAATGTAAACTATTACCATACAGATTTCTGTTACCAGCAGCTGTTTAAGTATCGTTTTCTCAGAAGTTTGTTTTTCATTTTGCGCGCAAATGATATCCCAAAAAGCTTGCTAAATATATTCATTAAACTTTTTCTGTGTGTTTAGCAACTGTTTTTTTGACGTGAACCTAAACTGTTCTTAAAAATGAAACATATTTCTTTCAAAATTATTTTCTGCTAAAATTTTGGTAAATTGGTATTAATTTAATATTAATTTTTAAATTAAAAAAAACTAGATTTAAAAAGTTTTAGGTTAATATATATTTAGGTCATAAAGATCAGAAAAGCATAATGAAAAGTTTTATGAAGATACAAAAAAAGATTTTGAGACATGCGCGTAAGACAAAAAACAGACTTCTGAGAAAAAGAGGCTTAAAAAACTACTGTTAACAAAGATCTCTATGAGTATAGTTTACGTTTTTGTATGATAGCTGGAAAAGTTTTTTGCGAATAGTAATAAACAAGGTATCAAATTCTCCAGAATTAAATTACGCACAACAGACTTTTTTTTCTAAAAATCGAAAATATTAGAAGTTTAAACGTCCTTAGACCTTCTTAAATTTCAGCACCAGCATATTTCATTTGATTAAGAAACAGGGCTACGGTGTCGGAGGTAAAATAATCGACTCCAGTTCTAAGAATTTTGGAGCCTTTGACTCCGACTCTTTTATCCAAAAATTAGTCCAACTCCTAGACTCCGACACCGCAGCCTGGTGGAGTCGTGACCTCAGAGATAAAAGGGTCGACTCCGACTTTTGGGATTTTAAACATTTCCAACTCTCAAATCCGATTCCTTCCCCCTTAAAATCAGTCGGACTCCAACTCCGTAACCCTGGTTAAAAATACATAAAGGCAAAAAAAATCAGCCATTTGTTTGTCAAAATCAGTAAAACAACGTTAAAATCACAGAAAGACAATAATAATAATAATGAACAGCAGAGATTTGTTTCGAGGCGAAAAACCACATGCTTGTTTAAAAAAAGAAGATAAAAGAAAAAGAAAAGAAAGAAAAAACCTCATGGATAAGTAGACATCTGGCAAAATCCAGACATCCCTTTTGCTAAATAACCTTGCAGTTCGTCAATAGAAAATGAAGAAATTGAAAGAATATGAAGTGACAAAATTATTGACGATTTTGCACCTAAAATTGAACTCCTTGTACTAAACGAGCCCACGTTCCCGAAAACTAACATTGATTTTCTAGCATTCCTATCGGTTCTAGTATATTCTCTTTTTAAGTTAAGATTGTAAATCATATCTATCTTTTTAATATTTAAGACTGATTTCCAAAAAACAAGTGTAAAAATGTCTTCCTCATGTGTAAAAGCTACTTGATGATAAAAAATGTTTAGCGAATTCAGTTTCTCAGATTCTAATACTTTATTTTTCAGCAAAATTAACAGTTTAGAGACCGGTTTTTTTTGTTTGGACCACATTTAATGTAGCAGAGTGATTTTTTCCAATGTTTAAGTGCACAACTTCACAAGAGGTAAATTGAAGACCGAAAAAAAAAAAAATGTTTTTCCCAGCGTACTATTTCGAATCTGAATAGGGAAAAATAAATAAACAAGCAAATAAAGTAGTAGCATCTTTTTAAAAGTACAAAAACAGCTTTTCTGGAAAATTGAAACTTCAAAATTAATAATTTTTATCAATAAGAATATCGATTGCAACACTTTCTTTAAAGAAAGAAAATAAAGTATCTCCGATTTCTTTCTTTGACCCGTTGTTATAAAAAAAAACCACTGAGCATAGAATTAGTTCACCTAACTAAATAGTTATCATGAAATATTACACCATTTGCTGTTTCTCTTTTCGGGTAAAAAATAAAGTACTCTGTATTTCTTTTTTTTTCTTTTCCCAAAAATAAAAAAAATAATTAAAATTAAAAATGCTATAAACTTTAAACTATCTACAAGAGATGGCATTTTTGATTTTTATTAATATTTTTTTTTTAAACAACAATTTAGAACTTATTTAGAATCTGCATAATTTTTACAATTTTTCGATACCAAAAAAATTAATTTAAGCATTTTTGATTTCCTCTGAAAAAAGATTTGAAATTCTCACATAGGCTTTAGTGATAAAAAATTTGAATTGCTCAAAAAATTCCTTTAAAATGCTATTCAACTTACGAAACATCTTTTTTTTTGTACATATTCTACTGCAAATGTTATTTCCAATGAAGTGTGTTTGAAGCGAATTGGCATTAAAGTTTGGGTGGGATTTATATTTACTTTAAATTTCCTCGAAAGCACTGCTGTTAAGTTTTTTTGATCTGTTAAAGATTTAAAAAAATTGTTCAACTAAAAAATGGAGAATGAGACTGAGGTGTACTCGCCGAGATCTTTCGATAAAAATGTCACGCCAACCCCTTTGTCATCAATGTTATTTATTATTTTTTTTGAACCAATAAATATTCAACGTGAAGTATCTTTTTAAATTTAAAAAAAAAAATTGTGTGAATGCGATGAGTTGACGAAAAAGAATATTTGACAAACTTACCTTGCGAAATTTGATTTATTTTTACTTTTATTATTATTTTTTTAACTTTAATAACTTCTTTCATAAAAGAAAAATAAAGAGTTTTTTTTACAGTTAACATCATTTTGAGCTCAAAAAAAAAAAAAAAAAAAGAAAGAAAAAAAGAAAGAAAAAAAGCACAAGATTGTTATTCCCCGAAGTTCTATCATGAAGATAAACGAAATTCCCAGTATTTATTTTTATATTTACTGAAGCAAAGCTAAAATACGCATCTTAAGCAGTAGATGAAAAACAAGTTTTTTGACGATTTAACAGAGATTATAAATGAAGATTTACTTTACCAATTTTCAGAATACGATGTCCTTCATTGTTCATTTACACAATTTTTAAGATTAAAACTTGCTGGAAAACTATTTTAGCGCACTATGTTCATTTCAACATGAAGGCATTAGTACTAGAACTCGTGAAGGAATTATCAGTGTTTACACACAAGTAAATCCCCCCTTTTTTCATTAGGAAGCCAGCACGCATCAAATGTCAGAGTGTTCAGAGCGATTGAAGGATGATAAGAAACAAGGGTGGACGGAGTTCGTTGATAGTCGATACGTTTTTCGGCGAAAAGATAAACTGCACTGAGCGATGGAACGATCGAGATTGAGAGGGAGAGACGGATACTTGCGCCACCTGGTGAGCTCCAGTTTGGAAATAGCGACACCTCTCCTCCTTTTTTTTTCTTTCTTTTTTTCAGTTTTTCAGTTTCATTGTCATGATATATGTTTGGACGGGGAGGGAGAAAACATTAACCTTTAACATTCTTCTGAGGGGTTAGAGAAGTAAAAATTCAAAACATGAACATTTGGAGCAAGAAGGGACAATTAGTATTCCTGCCTAAAATATTTAACATTTCATCCCAAACACCCATATTACTGGTTCTAGAAAAAAAAAAAAAGAATCGTCTTAGCATATTTTTATTTAGAAATATTAAGGACTCAGAATTTCTTCACCAAAAACTGAATGCATAAATTAAATCTTTAGAGTGAAAATTAAAACAAAGCTTATTGACAATAATTATTTCACAGTAAAAACCATGTCTGCGGAGTCGGAGACAATCTCCTTTTGGGGTTAAGGAGTCAGAGTTGGGAGTCAAAATATTTTAATTCATTCAAAGACTCGGAGTCGAGTTTCATTATTTATTTAGCTCAATATTTATTTATTTCGACTTTTTTTGTTTTCTTCGATACTTTAAAGATACTTTTCGCCTTCTTTCATGCTTATTTCTTCTTTCTCTGACTTTTACTGGGAAATTAGTCTAAAATGTGCAATGTAAAAATTTAAAAAATATATAAACCTCGCGTAAAACTTTAAAAATAATAAAAGCAAAGTGTCATCGTAAAAACATGCTTCTAAATTTTAATGAAATAAGTTACGAAGACATTTTTTCCTTTCGAGTTCTTTGAGGAGAGCAAAAAAGCGCTTATTACACTACAAACTACAAATCCATCACTTAGTTCTATACCCAGGGGTGCCCACAAGGGGGGATTATGGCACAAGCTGCGCCATCAAAATTTTCGGGGGGATTCTAAAATTGCTTTTTATTGATTCATTTATTGATTTATTTTTAATTTAAATTAGTATTTATTTTATTTTATTTTATTCTGTTTATTTTTTATTTCATTTATTTAGTGTGTGTGTGTGTGCGTGTGTGTCATCGGCGTAGCACAGAAATTTTCTATTAAAATAATAATAATAATTAAAAATAATTAAATACATAAATAAATTTAAAATATTTAAAAGGATAAATTTATAAAAAATATTTTTAAAAAAATCAAAACTTATTTTTGAAAAAATAAATAAATAAAATAAAAAACGAGCTAAAAACAAAAAGGGGGAAGCGAGTTGAGGGAAATGGGGGGGGGGATGGAACCTCAGAGCCAGAAGGACGTAAGTCACATTATGATAATCACAGCGGAAATTTTTTTTTTCTGACGCATGCAAAGAATGGGACGCGCGCTCTTTATACCTGGTAAAAAATTGAAAAAGATTTTTTTAAATCAATGATGTTCACATGGCTCGATGTGGAATAGGCTTCTACAAACATGCAATGCACTAATAAACGGAAAGTCGCAATTTTGGAACTTACGTCTTTCTGGCTCTGAGTTAGAGTTGTTTTCTTAGTTTGTTAGTCATTGGCATTTCTATGAGATAAATAAATACACAAGTTGAATCTTTGGTTCCTTTATATTTTTGAACTGATCAATTCAAGCAATTTCTAAGCAAGAAATTTCCACTAATGGGCAAAAACCTTTATTTGGAGGTTTATTAAGTATTATAATGACTATTCTTAGAATTACCGCCATTTGTTATAGTCCACCATCTTCTTCTTCCGACGAATCTAATTCAAAACTGATTAAAAACAAGAGAAGGAAGCGTTGTTGAAATCAAGCATTCACAAGATAAGTTTTAAGTGCTTTTTTTGTTTACAATTTTGCAAGTATCGTGTTTAGTGTAGTTTTGACAAGTTGAGCTATGACCTTGTCAATGTGTACCTTGCTTTGGGGTAATAAAAAATGATATATGGCACTAAGTTGAGTTACTGTCGTAGTTTTGTAAAAGTATTCCAGCAAAAATCTGCAAATAACTCGTCTCTTTTTCGTTGAGCGCTCACACAGGTAAACATTGTCAAGGTTGCAGCTCAATGTTTTAGAACCACACTATTCAAGGCCGGCTCGGATCCAAAAAGGGTGGTAGATCGTGACCAGGGGCACCCTGGTGGGCGGTCATGAAGGGTCATTGTGACTTTTCAAAAATTTCCTTATTCGACAAATGTTTTCTGCCGAGTCGGCAAAAGTTGGAGGTATATTCGGCAAAATTTGGAGTTTCATTCAGCAAATTTAGAATTTCCATAAATATACAGGGTGTCTCGTTTTAACCTGCAAGAGCTTTATTTTAGCCCGTTAGTTCTAGATGAATACTTCAAATTGCAAAAATGATCAAAATCAGATGCAGAGTTAAGATATTGAAAGTTTGAAGTAAAAATAAGCGAGTTAAAAAATTCAAAATTTAACTTAAAAAAAATGAAAATAGTACGACCAATATTCACCGAGATATAAAACGCAGCGTTTTGTGACTTTCACCACTTTTCACCTGCCGTCAATAACACCTTTTGGGGGGAAATATAGCAGTTAACAAGTGTTTAAATTTATATGTGTGCATAGAGTCGTTTTGTAATTTGTTCGAGGTTTTGTAGTGTGTTTTCGCGTCCCACGGCATAACATTTGCATTTATTTTTGAATGGCAAGGAAAAATATAAATACCTAGCTTTTCGACCTTTGACGACCTGTTTTTCTTCTGAAAGAGCGATAAATTCCAATTTCATCTTCAGTATGGTCCCTGAAAACTTTGAATTGGAACATCTCTCCTTGAGTCTTGGTCGCACAAATGTCAAGTTTTTTGTGTCAGTAATAGTTTTAAGTGGAGATTATTTCCCTAAATATAAGTTAGAGGAACTGGGGCCCGTATATAAAGTTAAATTTTGTATTTTTAAGTCACTTTTATTTTCACTTCAAACATCCAATATCTTAACTCTGCATCTGATTTTGAACATTTTTGCAATTGGAAGTATGCATCTAGGACTAACGGTTTCGAAAATAAAGGTCTTGAGGTTAAAACGGAACACCGTGTACATGGAATATGCATTATGCAAGAAACTATTTGCGGCTTTTTTTTTTACATTTCTCATCGATGTACGCATAAAGGGTTTGAATACTTAGTCTTTCGTAAACAAATAAATTATTTGTAGGAACCTTGCGTGTAAAATAATCTTTGCTAAGTGTCAGCATGACATGACACTCCAAGTCCCCTGCATCTACCATTTTTACGGTTTACTAAGTGCCAGAAATAGAGAGGTGGACTATATATTAACAGAAACGAATCAACACAAAATTTTGACAATAACAACGAACTTGCAACCACAGAATACAAAATTCCTTTAAACTAATTTATTATAAAAATGATACAAGTTATCAAATCATATAAAATAAAACAGCATGAATTATGACGTAAGATTATAAGATCGTGTTCATAGGGAGAATTTTGAAGTTTATTGCTGTTGAATTCTCTCTTTAAATACAACTCTCATTTCCATCGGGTCGGAAATTGGAGCGGCATCTTCTGGTAATGAAACTTCAAAGTTTTTAACTATCGTTACCAAAAACATGAAAGCTTGAGTCAAGGCAAACCCTTCTCCAGCACAAGCTCGTTTTCCTGAAATTAAAATTAGAAATATGTTTAAATTTGTGCTCAATATTTCATCGTTTGCAGAGCATTTGAGCTCACGGCAGTCATGTAGAGCGTTTCAAAAGACTAACCGCGTAAATAATATTGAAATTTAAAAATTTTTATAGCCTCGTCTTAATATTGCTCCGATTTCTTTACAGTTTTATACCTTTTGAAATACCTAAATTGGAAAATCCTTTTCAGACATATTCTGCTGAAAAGTTCTTCCAAATGAAGTTTGTGTAAAGCAAGTTTGCCTTTCGATCAGGTTCTATAAATGCTTTAAATTTCCCTGTAGGCACTTATGTTTTTTTTTTTTGAATACTTTAAAACTGAACGAAAATTGTTCAAATCCAAGAGTGAACTTTCAAGAATGAACAATGATTTGACCGATATGTTTCAAAGAAAAATACGTTTGCTCGAATCTAGATAATATGTTCAAAAGTTAATAAGGTGGAGGGCAGCAGACACACATTTCTCCATCTCTAAACCCTGCTTTTCAACGTTTTACTTTTCAATACATATTTAGTTTGTTAATTTAATTTTTACTATTTTTCTTCCTTTAGAGGTATTTCAGTCTTTCGCGCTTTTTCAAAAATTGTTTTGCAGGAAAGTGCATTAAAGTTTCTACTTTAACTTTACCTAACAAATTTATCAATTTTTTAGAATGACCAATTTCAATCTATTCAGAGATATATAAGTTTTCTTTATTTCTTTCTTTTTCAATGTCTTTGAGCAAAATCTAAAAGTATTATATTTAAAACTTCTGTAATTTTGCTGTTGCTTGGTGCTAAAAACAGGTTATAGCGTTAGTGTTTTTGAATAAAAATTATTAATTTTTCTCTGTAGGCACTAATTTAGAAAACTTTTTTATTGCGATAAAAGTATCCTTAAAATTATGAAATGAAAAATCTTTCATGAACATGTTCCAGCTCATCATAAGCGTCCTATTACGAAACGTTCATCTAAAGCGAAGTCTCCGTGGTGCAATCGGCAAACGCATTCGGAAGAGGTTGGTGGTTCAAGCCCACTCGGGGTGTAATATGTTTATTTATTTTTAAAAAGTTGCAGACGCTGGGCTGGTCGACAGAAGCTATGCTTTTATTGAGCAACATAAGCTTATGATGCTTAAGTCAATAACGTTAAATTCATAAATTTAACTGTATCAACTGAAGCTTTATTCGATTCTTCAACATTGTAAACTTTTGTTGTTCAGTTTTTATATTTCTTAAATTTTATAATCCTTCTTTGTGTCCTAACTGTTTGGAAATTTGTATATGTGTACAGTAATAAAGCCCCTTTCTACCTGAATGTGAAAAGGTGTTCCAGCTGAGCAAGTTCCGTCAATCAGCATTATCAACTTCAGCATTATAAGCTTCTGTTATTCAATAAAAGCATAGCTTCTATCCGCCAGTCCCACGACTAACTTTAAAAAAAATTAAGATAGTTAACGGATAAATATGTTTTAAATTGCAAAAAGTTCTCCCTCAAATAAATTTCAAAACGTAAAAAAAATACGTATATATTTTTAAATTTGAAGTCTATTTCTGTAAGCTAGGTTCGCACTGAAAATAATGAAATAAAATAAAAATATGACTTCTTGATTACAACACTCGAATATTGCAGTCATTCTTAATATCTTTATATTTAGGTTAATTCTAAAGCAATCAATATATTTTAAATTAAAAATTGAAGGGAGAAATATAAGCGGTATAATCAAAGCTATTCGCACAAAGTTGGATACTGTCTATTTTTCTCTCAATTTTTTAATTTAAATTTTATTTGCTGCTTTAAAATTTTTCTAAATATCAAACTATTAAAATTAACTGCGGTTTTTGAGTATTGTAATTAAGAAGTCCTATACTATACGCATTAGTTGATACTTTTTAATGTGAACCAAACTTATAGACATAGTCTTTAGATTTAAAAAAAAATATTTTTTTATACATTTTAAACACTTTTACAAGACTGTTTTATGAGAAAAGATTCTAAAAATAAAGTTGTTTTAAGTCTAAAAAAAATACTCACCAGCGCCGAAGGTAATCGGCAAATCAGCTCTGGGTTTGTCGGGAGTGGCAATAAATCGAGAAGGCCTGAACTCGTCTGGGCTTTCATAGCTTTCTGGATCTTTATGAGAAGAATACGCATTCATCAATGTTATTGCTCCTTTCGGAATTCTGTAACCTTTGATTGTTGTATCCTCTGAAAAAATTAGAAGAAAAAAAAAAAAAAAACAAATAAATGGAAAAGAGAAATGAAAGAAAAGACTTGGGAAGAAGGGGAAAGGAGTGGGTGGAATTTCATGTATTTAATGGATACGTTTGTTTCAGATCAATCCTCTTACTGTTTAGCAACATCTATAGAACTACCATGAGTTTATTATTTTGTAATGTCTTAAATTTTCCGTTTTTCTGAAGTATTTTTTACATAATGGGTTATCAATTGATAATGTCCCTTTTCTTTCACATATTTAACCCCTTCCCCCTCCCTCTCTGTCAGAAAGTGTCTTACTTCACCTAACCCTTTTTCCACCCCTTGTTACATCAAACGCTATTTTTCATTTACATATTGTTAGAAAATTTTATTAACATATTGCTATTTTCGTTTCAACCAAAATGTGTGATGTCTCACTTCTTGTACCCCTTTCCTGTGTTAACTCACCTTTTCACGAAACTCAATCCCTTTTCAAAGCGTGACATTATTTGTGCACGATTCTTAAGGAGGTTACAATCTTTTAGATTATCAAATCTCTTCAATTGTAACGGATCCGGTGCGACTTCCACTTTCTTGAAAGGACGACACAGTTCGTGAGAAAAATACAGGGAATTTATTTACACTATGTACAGGAAAGATCGTCAACAACTGCTAAATTAAACATCAGCAATTAAGCAAATATCACTCAACACCGTAAACTCAACGGTTACACACGTATTTACTTCCAAATACGAAAACAACACAGCGAAATGCCTCGCAAAAAACAGAGCTAATACACTCTCAGTACAAATTCTCAATCGAAACCAACTTTTTATCACGCGGGACGCTTTTATAGACATCGAAAAGATTCCACAACTCTCGAAATGCTTCTCGAAATGCGTAGACCGTTATTTTATTTCTCTTCCTTCGCAAATTTTATCAATGAAAAATAGGGGATCGTATACTTCAGCCGAATGTACAGGGGCTGTATATTCATTACGGGAATTTATTTACAGGTTACGTTACTACAATAATTACTATTTACAGAATTTGTAACACATAGTACGTAATCTATCCAATAAATACGCGAACTGAGGCTATAAAAAATTATTTTGCAAAATTTAGTTCACATCGATTTTGTCCTCTTCAAAGTTCTCTCCATTCGTTGCTATGCACTTATCCCATCTTCTTTTCCACTCGTTGAAGCACCTTTAGAAGTAATCAGCAGTTAGACTTTTTAGTTGTCTCGTCGTTTCTCACTTTATTGAGACCAAATCTTCCCAGTGATATCCCCTCATCACATTTTTTGCATTTTGGAAAGAGGAAAAAGTCGTAGAATGCGAGATCTGGCGAACAAGGAGGATGTTCAAGGGTGGTTCAAGGGTTTTTTGCCAGAAACTGGCGAACAATCAATGCTGAATGTGCTGGTGCATTGTCATGGTGAAGGATCCATCCATCCATCGCTTTGAGTCAAGATTTGGTCGCACACGACGCACACGCCGACGCACACTCTCAAAGGCTTGAGAACTGTGACTCCGTGACTTTATCAATTCCCATTTTCAACGAACAATAAAAACAAGGACAAAAGCACTGCTTATTGGGTCGCAAGCAACTATCGCCTACACTTAGCTGGGAATAGTCCACGTTATGTCCGACTGATTACTTGAGTTCGCGTATTTATTGGACCGCTTATGAATTTTCAACTCTACCTTATCTGCAACTTGATCCCAATGGAACTAGCTCTTTACTGTTTTTTTTTCCTCTTTTTTTTGAACGATCTGAAGATGTTACAGGTCAAATTCAATTTTTGGAAGATCCATTTATTTCTTTAAAAAGTTGTTAAAGCAACTTTAAAAAATCTTAAACGCAGAACTTAAGAGAATTATTTTTTAGTTTCACAGAGAATCTCCCTTTTTAATCATAATTTGAATTTTAGTTTGCGCGCAGACGTATTTTGATTTTAAATTTGTATAACTGTTTAACTGAACGTTTTTAAATTTTAAATTCCGTGCTTTATGAAAAAGTGGGCTCATGATTAGTGTTCTGGCATGCAAAAACATATATATGATATTTATGATTAAAGTTATCTCGGGTACAAAAACGGCAGGAAATTATTTTAAAATTCGTTTGTTAGAAAGTGACACATGACGTGAACAAAGAAGAAATTTTTAAATTGAAAAAAATAATGACAAATTAATCAAAGAATTACTTGTGCATTCGAGGCTAGGAAAGATCGGGAAAATATTAGACATCCTGAGAACTTCATATATGAAAGCGTTGGTATATGGTAGTTTGCTTTTGTCTTCCAATGCAGGTTGCCTGTTGTGACCAATAACATCAATTAACTCCTTGTAAACTTTCTCTTGCTCTTCCGGATATGAAGCGGTCAGGTACACAAAAGTAGCGATGAGGTGCGTGACTCCCAGCACTCCGTCTCCCATGATTTGCAGAAGAGTTGCCATCAAAACTTTTCCTGAAACAATAGAGTTGAAAAGAATTGTCCTCCTGCAGTTATGAAGGTTAAATGATATGGAGCCAATTTGGGTTAAAAAATCGTGGGATATAAGAAAGAAAAACTCTTATTACTACACCTGAAATAAATTTTTGAAATTAAACTGTTGGTTACGGAAGACTAGGAGCAAAATCTTCTCGTAAGCAAAATAAAGTTTGGGATGGCATTCATTATTTTTTAAAAATATTTAAAATTGAAAACATCTGCAGGTTATTTATGATTTGGGTCAGCACTCTTAAATCGGCATATTCCACTTCACTGGCTAAGAAAAACCCCCTCCTCGCCACACAGGAGAAAACCAATTGGCCCAGGTGGGTCAAAGTTCAGTCGCGAGAAAAAATCGCAAGGGATGTAGTAGCGCCCTCTCAGCAGAGCTCACTCTAGTAATTTTGTCGCCCCAGGCGAGGCTAACTACAGCCGACCCCTGGCCATAATAATATAGATATATATTTTTCAAAAAATCATCGAGCATACGCCCACGTATTGCTGCAATTTGAGCTACAAAGGGGAAAAAAAAATGAAGAACAAATTTAATATTTTCATTTTTTCTTCTTTTTTTACCTCCTTACTTTCTGCCATCATGAAATTTGTCGCCCCTAAAATATGCCGCCTTTGGTGGTGGCACAGGTCGCCTATACCAGGAGTCGGACCTGCCTCTTAGTGAACACCTACAAACACTAGGTAACGTTAGTTAATATAGAAGGGATTCTGAGAGTGCCGCGTGTTTCCAAAAAATTATGAAGGCGTCATTGTTGTTGAAAGATGACACTAAAAAAAGATATTTTTCAAAATTTAGTGATCTTACATTTTCCTCCCCAGCAGGTCTACAAATGCAAAGTAACTGGTTTCGACTAGTTTGGCTTGTCATGTGAAAGGATGTTAAAACATTTAATTATGAATGTCACCTTCCCGACGTTTCTATGTGCAATTTACGTGTTTCTATCCACCCCATAAATACAAACGTCTGGTATAGTTGAAAACAAGGCTTTTCATTCTTCGTCTTTTTTTTGTATGATTAAATTTTGATGTTAATTTCACTTCTGTGTGTATTTTACATAAAATAAGCGCTTAGATAACGCTACTCGACAATTATTACTCAAAATAAGCAAAATAAAAAACACTAATAAAATAGTACAGTAAAACCTGTGAAGTTGACCTCCCTTGTAAGTTGACCACCTGTTTAAGTTGAGCACTAAAGTAGTGCACCGCAAGTGGTCAACTTACACAGGTTTCATCTGTATATAATAAATAGAAAAATTCATGAAGTCAAAAACAATCAGACGATATGCGCATTTTCAATGCAAAAGTTCATATCTAGTCTTTCAACCAATTAATAGTATGTTTAGTGTTAATCGCGCAATGAATAAATCTCAAAGCTTTTCATGTGATCAAGGAAGCAGCACAAAACTTGCTTTCTGTTCGTATGGACACAATAACTGTTATGTATTCTTATGAAACAACATAATTGTCATCTTGTCACATGAATTGCCATGCGTTCTTTTTCAAAACATCTGTCATTTTTATTTTCGATGCGCTTACTTGTAAAATGCTCGGCTGAGGGATCTCCTTTGCTCCTCCGGTCATTCCTTTCTGTCAAAAAGTAGTCAATAATGTCCCGAACGTTGTTTGGATCGAAGGTCGATTCTCTTCGGTCAATCATTCTGTAGGTCAGCGTCTCCATGCCAGCGACACTTTTTGTATAAGCCGGACGGAGTGGAATGATGATTCTCCTGAGAAAATAGAAAAATAAAATGAAATAATTGGAACCACGAAAATTGTAGGTATTTAAGTACTGTGTCTGTGAAATGGAACATTTAAAATAAACTACAGGACCAAAATTACAGACGCTGCTTAGTTTATATACTCACTGGGAAAAGTTAATTTCTGGAAGCCAATTTTTAGCTGAATTTAATGGTGTAGCTGAATTCCTGAAATACATTTTGGATGATTTTTAAATATTTATTAAAAACACGGTAACTGACTGATATTTTAAAAACAAGTATGTCAGTCAGTTATCATGCTCTATTATTATTTTTTTAATCGTCCAAATGTATTTCGGAAATTTAACTATACCATTGAGTTCAGCCTAAAAAATACAATATTCCGTGGGAAGGATTAATTTTACAATGTATATTTTGCGTTAAATATTATAAAATACATCTTGTTTTGCTTCCAAAATGTCAGTCAGTTACCCGTGTAACAGTATCGCCCATAAAGTATGATGGTTTTATACGTACTTCCTGCTACGCTAGTTCATTTTGTGCAATGGTTCTTGTTCAATTTCATATGACCAAACATGACGGTTACATGAAAAGCAATTTTTCTTTCTATTCACTGTCCAGGTAGAAATAAACACTAAGCACTAAGAAACCTTCATAGTCGAAAGACTGTCAAGATCTTTTCTCTTAATTTGAAAAACTCCAACCTTTTATTTTTTGATCTTCCCCCTTTCCATGATTAATATTTAGCTTCTGAAACAGGATGAATTCTTCAGAATTTAAAAGTTTCATCAAAGCTCAACGCTATAAAGCGGAAAGATAAAAAAACAACATAAAGCAGCTGAATATATCTTCATACTGGCAGTACTTTTTTCCAGCTAGTAATCTTCATTAATAATCAATTTTTTTGTGATCTTTTAACATGCATCTAGTGGTATTTTTACATGATCTTAAATTTTCATTGATGCCGTTTAAGAAAAAAATTTAGCGAGAAAGCAGTCTTAATAGAAGGGTTGTCCATAAATGATATCACACTATTTTCACCATTTGTGATCATTTCCCCTGTAGTCACAAAGTATCAAGGAAAGTGACACAACTTAAAATTTGGGGAAAACTTTACCCGTAACTTCTAAGATGTCCAGCTATAAGAGTATACTAGCTGTTAGGACGGATAGATTAGCCATCTTCAGCGGCCGCCTCCCTTTCTAACTTGAGAAAAAAAAACTAGAAGTTTGGCCTAGTGAACATCTATATTATTAAAAATAAAAATGGCTAGTTTTGATTTGAGGTAAAATGTATGTAATAAAGCAATCTTATTCAGTTACTCTTAAACTAAAAAAAATGTATAAAAGTACATTTTTTCACGTTTTTTTTCTTTTCTTCCTTTTACAAAATGAATAAGCAGGTATTTGCAGGGAAACACTTAATTATCATCATTGATGCACTACTCAAAAACAAAAGTACATTTTTTATGAAAATATTTTCTTTTTTACATTTTAATTCAAAGGAAATAAATACACCGACACACCGACTCTTACAAATTAAAAAAGAGAAAGACATGAAGAATTCCAAAATTTATAAACTTGACGATGAATGGTGAAATACTTCCTTATGGTTCAAGCGAAATCTTAGGAGAGATCTCCTGAACTTTAGTTTGTTTCTTTGTTAACTTATAAATTCCTTGTCAGAACTCTAAATAATCGGTTTCGTATTTGTTTTCAATTTCGATATTCGATGGATTTTTATTATTATTACTAGAAAATTGCCCGTCAAGGTACGACGGCTGGAAATTGCTTCGATTTGAAAGAAGCAATTGTCTGTTTGGTGATGCTTTGATAGTTAAAATTTTATCCCTAACTCCAGTGGATTAACCGAAAACTCCAAGAGATAGCGTACATTGTAGACCACTTTTTCGTTTCCTTATTCTCCTAAGTTTACAGTTTTGCCAGTAAAACAATTAAGTTGCCGGATCCAGTTCAGCCTTGGCAAAATAAAGCATTTCCCCTGCATGTCAAACATTGCCAAAAAATGTTATCAAATTATCATGCCGTGGAGCGAGTTCATTGTTGATGACGTCAGGAGCGTTACCCGATCAGTGAATTCGCTATTATGTATACGAGGAATTTATCCTTTAAATGCTCATCACCCGCCTATCGCCCCAAAATTTATAGCCCCCTTGAAGAGCCACATTATTCCTTTGTGGGCGATCGCCCAGTTGGGAACGACTTGTCCGAACAGAGTTTTGATGCATATTTAATGACAAGTTTGCCATAGGGGAAAAAAATGCAACAGAAGGATGTCCCTTTAGCTCCCTTTTTTACGTGTGAACATCCCCAAAATATAATACATCTCTCATAAAATGTTAGAAATTACTTACTTGGCGAAAAATCCGGTCATTAAGTTGTCAATTGGCGACATGTTTTCAAACAAAGTTACGTAATGTTTGATGAATTCTCTGTAATCTTCCTTTGTTAACGCATCGTTGTTCAAAACCAATCCGTGCATAATATTCATGATCCTCTCGGTAAAGAATTCTATGACGCCGATGGACGCATCACTTGATGTACGCAGTGTCTCTACTGTTGAGTTTAAATGGTCGTATAACGAACCGGCAGTAGCCTCCTTTTGAACTGTCAAGCCATATTCTTTGAAGGTTTGAACGAAGAATTTTCGCATAACTTTCCAAGGCTCACCGTTGAGGTAGGGAAGACCTAACAAGAAAGAGCGAAATTAGTTCCATTTTTTTATTTAAAAAAGTAACAATAGTTATTTCATCTGGTTATGAAAAATTTTTCCCTTTTTAAAATCGGTATAAAAAAATAATACGGACAAACGTAAAAAAAAAAAAAAAAAAAAAAAAAAAAAAAAAAAAAAAAAAACAGATATCCGCTTTTACAATTGCTTTTAGTTTCATTGCATGTTGACTTACTATGTTTCAAAATATTAAAGCAAACTTGTTTCACCAGTTATTTCCTTAAAAACATATTCAAAACATTTTTGAATAACTTTTTAAATCTCTATATTTAAATGTATAGTTTATTTGAGAGTGCTGTATATAAAATGACACACTAAAATATTGTGTTTTATATTACAGATTTGTTTCGTAGGAGACAAACTTTAAAAAAATTTTAATTGTGTACCCATAGTTCAAACTTATAAATCATTGTAAGGTTACATTTTGGAGCTTTTCAATTTCAAAGATCATTCAAATAAGATCTTATGTGAACCATTTTACTAATATTATATCCATGTTTAGTTGATTTCCCAATAAAAGAAAAAAAAAACCCCCTCAAATTAATTAAAACTGTTTTTTAAGTAAATAATAATTAATAAAAAGTTTTACAATTCATATTTATCCATATAATGAGTTGTGATTGTTGCTAGATTTACTTGACATAAGGAAAAAGAAATACTTCATCATAAAGTAAAACATTTTCTTGCTTCCAGTTTTGTAATGACATAAATCAAAATTTTGCTTTGAAATTCAATGTAAAATTTTCTAACATACAAGTTGAAAAAAAAAAAAAATATTTGAGTAAGCCATGTTCACTCTTTTTAAAACAAATTACTGAACTTATAATTGAATAATAAATATGAATTGTTACTTTAAATCCATAAATAATGGCACTCATTCTTAAAAGATCCAAATTAACATCTTAACTTCATTATTAAGAGTAATGTTAAACATGTTTACTCTTTTAAAAAAATTAATAAACTTATACTTAAAATTCAACTTAAAATTTGACTTTAATTCCGAAAAACTGAGGTACATACTTTTAAAATAAGCAAAAAAAAAAAAAAAACATAATATTTATTCGAAAAAATACAGGTAGAAAAAAGGGGTGCACACGTTAACTTTTTTCTTTTTTTTTCACACCTTTATTTTTAAAAAAGTGTTGTCAATTTCTTAGCACAAAAATGCCTCAAAGATTGAACAGTCATGGAATTTTCTGAGATTATCTTTAAAATAATTTCTTTATTTTATGGTATTTTTAAAAAATATCTTCAGATGTTCACGTGTGCCTCTATGGGAGGCGGGGGCACATGTGAATAGGTCTGGGGTACATATGAACACGATTAAAAAATGCAGGAAAATTCTTCAATATGAAGCATAAACGTATATAAATTACATTGAAGGGTTTGTAGCGAAAACTGCGTCAGTTTAAATTGTACAGTAATTGTATCATAAAGAAAACATTTCATTCCAAGCATATAAGGGTGAAAATCAGGAAAAGTGACAATTTGGTCATGGAAATATTCGATATTTGAAGATACTCAAAAATACAGATTTTTAAAAATATTAGGGGCAAGATCACAATGAACATTTAACCCCATTATAGGAGAGGGGGGGGGGTATTTGATTATTACAGATCCAGGGCTGTGGAATTGGAGTCAGGCTGATTTTGAGGTAAAGGAGTCGGAGTCGGAGTCGTTGGAAAACATACCGACTTCAACTCCGGGCTTCTTTCTTTCCTCTAATTTTCACTTATTCTCCTTACATTAAAAAAAAAAAAAAAAAAAAAAAAACTGACTAGAAATTGGTTCGATTTATGCATAAAGATCTACTAATTAGCAGCCAGCTGGCTTCTTAATTTATCGAGCTTACACTTTAAGTGATAGTTACTTCCGCCAACCCGCTAGTTTGATTGTTTTTTAACTTTCTTTAACTAATAGCAACTGTCAGCAAACGGTTTTGTTGCCTAACATTTACAGTAATTAAAAACAAAATAAAAAAAAATATATATTTTACTTCGTTCTTTGTCATGAAATAGTAAAAGGAATGTTTCCTTTAAGCAAGTCGGGACCCGTAGCTCGAGAAGAAATTTCTAAGGCTGTTCCAAAAAATCCGATAAAATATGTTTTTTTTTTAAATTTTTAATTTAAAGACTATATCTATGAGCTTAATTCTCATAAAAGTATGAAATAAAATAAGAATATGATTTCTTGTTTACAACAGTCAATAACAGCAGATAATCTTAAAAATCTTCATATTAAGGGAAAATGTAGCCAATAGTAGTAGTAGCCTAGAGTAGCCAATAAAATCAATATTCAAAATTGAGCGAAGAAATATAGTTATAGTCAACAAAGCTATTCGTACGAAGCTGTATACCGCCACATTTTGTGTAAAATTTGCTGACTTTTTATAAATTCTGAAATGAACGTGGGGGCGAACCTTCGCCTTTCAAGAAATTTTTTTGACTTTGCAAAAAAGCTTTTTTTTTTCTCTCTCTAGTTACAGCTTGAACAGCAAAAATTAAAAGCACACGGTTTGATCAACATCTATTTTTTAAACATAAAAGGGGAGCGAATTAATCCTTTTCAATTAAAAAAAATGCAGTCTATATATCGCCCCTACCCATGAGGGGAAAAAGATAAAATAAAAAAATTAAAACCCGGAGTTCGAGTTGGAGTCGGACATTTCAAAATCCAGGAGTCGGAGTCAGAGTCGGCGATTTCCCTTCCGACTCTGCAGCCCTGTACAGGTGAGCTAACTATTATTACAAATGTTAAAAATTTTTGAGCATTATACATTACCTGTATAATTTATATGAGTAATATAATATAAATATGTAGTTTTTACAAAAATTTTAATTTATATTGATAGACATTGAATTATAATATCATAACATCTCACGCTGAAAACTTCAATTTAAAAATATTTTTAGAAAACTGAAATTATTAATAATAGATTGAGGAAAAAATAACACAAATTAATAGTGTTTAAGTTAAAAAAAAATCTTAAAACAAGCTTAAAAAACAAAGCTAATTCAAGACAATAAAAAATACTGAATAGTAACGTTCTTAGTCACGTTACTATGATTGTCTTTGTAAATCTGCATATAAATGAGCTTACCTCCATCAAATGCGTGTTTCATCAAGGAAAACACAACTGGTCTTAGAGTGAAGCAATCAGATTTGGATACGTGGGCCTCTCGTAGAACTTTCACAGTTCCGAGATTGACGTATAATTGTCCGGTAATTGTGAAACTGAAAACGTCACCATATTTCTTCTTCATCTCATCAAGCTTGATGTGTCCGGTATAGTGACCCAGAAACGGCCACATTCCCAAGTAAGGAACTCCGACTGGTCCGGGAGGTAAATTTCTGTTTTTTAACACATAGTAAATGATGGTGAACAGGACGACTATTATTGAAACATGAAGAGGTGACAAAGCGAAGAGGATTTCTTCGATGTTCTTCAACATTTTGGTAGATTGAATTCTGTCCTGTAAGATAATACAATGATGGTGAAGTAATTTATACAAAAAGAACTTCTTAATTTCTGCTGATAAAAATCTAAGATGGTGCTAGTTTTATACTTAAAGCATTTAACCTTACATCAGTAGATCGCAAAACTAGTTTGCACTAGCCCTAAGTTACCGCCCCCTAAGCCACGGCTAAGACAGAACTACATGCTATATACCAGACAGCCCGGTAATCATGTCTCAGGATCTGATAACCGGGCTGTCTGGTATATTTATATTGCATGAATTTTGCATTAGTTATACGTAATAAGAATTTGAGTCCATCTGAGGGGAACAGCAGACTAAAACGTTTCTTTTTCTTCAGATACAATGTTTTTTCTGTTAATTTAAGGACAAAAACATTCATTATTTTTCATGTCCGTTAACAAAACTTTTATTGACTAAGATTTCAGGTGAACACCTTTTTGTAATCACTCTCGAAAATAATGCAAGAACCCGACGAAATTTCGATTCGGAAGTTGTTCCGTTAAACGCGTGAAGAAATAATGCGAGGATTCTGCCAAAAATTTGGCAGATTGGGGCTCTATAATTCGGTTTCAGCTTAAATCGCTGCAAGTGGTGGCACAATCGAACACTTTTCTTGTTAAAGTGACTGTTATAGCCCAGTAAAGAGGGGATTCCAACAAAAATTAGGATGAATAAACTTATACGAGTATCCTTTGTCCACAACTGAAACTGGTGGCGACCATTTTTTGCCTTTCATAAGTTAAAAAAGAGTTTAAGTTGCCACTTAAAAAAAAACGTAGCTTTTATTGTACCGGTAAGTAAACAATACAAATAATGTAATAATCAACCATGATTAAAAGAAAAATAATTAATAGCAATCAAAATGTACTGTACATGTCATTCCTCTATTTTGATTTTTTTTTAAATTAACTTTCGTTCATTTTATGGAAAGTTCTTGGAATGGTTTCGCTGTATGAGTTCTGGTATGTGTTTCGAGTGAAGCAGTTTTGGTTAGATCTCGCAGTTTCTGGTTTAAGATAGTTAGCACGTTTATGTTTTGATACGGATGAATTGAGAGCAGGTTTCATGGACAAAGAGTGAAATAGTTACGCAATTCATAAAGTTTAAAAAAAAATCAAATTTGAATTTGCCAAATTTAATTTTAAAATAACAATAAACGCAAATAAATTTTTCACGCTGGATAAAATGAAACTGAATATTTATTTTTAGCAATGGTGATTTCAAATTACTTTCAACGATATCTCTCCATTCTACGAAAGAACTGTAAGTTTCACATGTGGCTGTATAACTGATCAGATTCGCGCTGATTTTTATGACATCTTAGCATAACCTAAAAACTGCAAACTGTTGTATTACTTTAGTTTTTAGTTTACAGAGAACAAAAATAAATCTTGCCTAAAAATTAAGAAAAAAATGGAAAACCCTGGTAAGGAAACATTTTGCTGAATAAAAATTCATCAGCCCAGATGAGTCAGTGTCGAAAAATCCAGTCCAGGTGGGAAAAACCCAGGCGTGGGAGCATCGAATCGAACACTCCCCCTCCCCCCCTCCGTCGTTTTTCAAGGATTAGAAGAAAATCTGTGCAGATAGTCTCCGAGTGAAATTGAATAGGTTATTAACTGTAGTAGAGCGAAGCACGTTTTCACAACACACTAATTTACAGTGTGCCCACAAAGAAGGATCATGGTACTCGACATACCCATTCAATTTTTTGGGGAGGTTGTGTGTAAAGGACCTTTTTCTCACTTTCAAGGGAACTGTTCTCGGGGGAGGGGTGGTGTGCAAAATTTGGGTGCTGCTGTCTTATGAAGATGGGTATTCCTGCCAATTGAAATTTTACACAACGTGCAAACGCGCATATGCGTTCATACTTGCCCGATGACATTACAGGTGAAATAAGTAATGCACGACAATACGTACGGACAAGAGAACACTCACCTGGGGCATTAACCATTATTAACGCAATCAACGCAATGATTAGTCTCATATTGGATGAGTCCACCTCAAAATCCGTTTAAAACATGATAAGCGCGTATTAAGCCGTGATTAAGTATTGGCGAAATAATCACTGATTGTTTAAAATACGAAGCTTACTCCAATTAAACTGTGGTTCCTCCTTCCCAGATAAGAGCAGATTGTGGAAGTCTTGATTTCCTTATCACATTCGCTGCCCTCCCCATTTCCTACGAACTCCATGCCTTTGACTTTTTCACAGAATGCCATCAATGCTGAGCCACACAATATTGCAACTGGAATTTTGTAGTACTTTTGTTACAACGAAAAGTTTGACCGGCTAATATCAATGTACGTTACGAATGATTGGACGTTTTTACGTCAAAAGCAATCCCAACATCGATCGCAATTTAGTAAACAGATGTACCTTTATGGCGAGCTTACACTACTGATAAGTTTTTGACTCCAATCTTACAATTCGGTGAGGCGCAGTCAAACGCTTCTCTCAGTAAATGTGACGGCTATGTTTCAAAAAATAATAAAAGTATTTTAACAAGAATTAGAGAATATCTCGAACATGACACGAGCCAATTCTGATTGCTTTTTGCACCAATACATTTTAGAGATTTGCTCAATCAAACATCTTTTACAATTAAAAGAGTACATTCTGTATCGCTGGAAGCAATGAAAATCTAATCTTTGGGAAATGTTTGGGGGTAAGCACCTCTTTTTTAGGGTAGGTGTTACTGTTGACAAACTTTTGTTTGACCAAAAAGGATCAGTTTAGATTACAGTAACCCCTCGTTACTTCGCGCTCGTCGGGAGACAAAAAAAAAAAAAAAAAAGCCATCTATCCGAAAACGTGACATAATCGAGGTCATAAAAGTAACGATTCAACTAACATACAAACTAATTTCATGTGCACCAACAAAAATATTAATCTATTATCATATCAGAACTAGTTTCTCAATGAAAAAAAAGAAAAGAAAAAGAAAATTAGCTTACCAATGTGTGGGATCGTTTAACAAATTTAAAAAGTTTTTTTTCTGAAAGAGCATGCTTAAAAACATAGGATCTGACCATTTTTTTTAAATAATTTGTTTTAAGTTTAATATTTAAAAAAAAAAATACTTAAATCGGTGCACTTTCATTGTTTACGCTTCTGTCGTGTGACATCACAGATGATGAAATGCCACTCAGTGTTGCCATTTACAGATCAAAATATTTAATTCACGTCTTTACTCACGTGTACTGGCAACGAAAGGGTTGATAGCAAGCTGAGAGCGCAATATTTAATTTGCTTCTTGATTATCATAGCGTGGAAACGTGGTAGAAGATGCGCCAAATTGCATCATTTGTGACGTCATAAAGACCACGCCTTGTTTTCAAAATCGGACGGTTTAAAAAAATAATTAAAAAATAACTGTGGGGAAAATGAAAGTATTTTCTGGGTCCATGTGTTTTTTTTTTACTCATTCTATCAATTTCAGTGGCTAAAAGTGGTACTTTTGACTGAAGGAAACAACCCCATTGTTCTTGTAATAATATGTATAAAAAAAAAATATTTCTATTGTTTTATGGTGGAATACGAATTGAAAGTTGAGGCCTAAACTTCAACGAATTAAGTGAATGAAAAGCTTACCAATTTTGTTCATTGTTTATTGACTTAAAAAGAAGAAAATACTTTTTCTGACAAATATAACTTTCTGTCTTTGATATCAAATGTGAAGCATCATTTTTTCTAAAGTATATTTATTCGGGGGACAAAAGAAAGGCGCGATATATCCGAATGAGCGATATAAAGAGGCACTATGGTACGAGGGATATCTGTAGTTTAAAAAATCGTGAATTACCGTATTTTTGAACATATTTTTTTTATGTGTCAAAAAGTTATACTTTTGCAACTGAAGTTTATGATTATGTTTTAAAACTAAGAAATTACTAGTTAAAGGTTTGAAAAAAATATTAGGAAAAACTTCTATGCCTCCACGTAAAGAGCTTAAAGGTTTTTTTTTTTTCAAGACTTGATAGGAAAAGTGGGAACGAAATCATTATAGCTATGGGCGTATGTTAATGGTATTTTCTCCAACTCAATCATCTAAAAAAACGCAGTTGTAATTGCAAAACCAGTTTTGTGAACAAAAGGAAACTTTACAAGGAATTGGAAAACACGCTCTCTATAATTACCTGTATGTAACGATGTGTGGAAATTAGTCTGTACTTTTTAAGAAGCAAGGTATATGATTTTAGTACATTCATAGAAACAAATAATGATATTTGTTATTAAATAGTAATTTCTGAAGTATTTTCGAGCAAGAACATTTTAAAGAAACATCATGCAACTAAAATCCATACTTCCCCAGCAGTTGCCCCTAAGCAACGTTTGAAAAAAATCCAGGTTTTGTTGAAAGAAACCGAGCCCACCTCGGGTTTTGATGAAAAACCCAAACTTTTTCATGTTTTTTGCAAGACTCATTTTCATCGCAGTCTCTATTTATACCAAATTACTGCTTTGCTCTGTTACTTATTTCCATCATAGAGTTATATAAAGTTTTAAGTTATGCATCTATTCCTTATCAAACATGTTTTTTAAATGTGCAAAATTAACAAAAAAAAAAAAAAAGAAGGATGTAAACGATGCTTTGAAAAAAGTTTTCGTTGTAATCCTGAAACACATTATGCAGTAATATATGTTTTGCAGCTTGTTCTCACAACCAATGATGCAATTTTATGAAAAAGAGCCATATCTGCATATCGATGGCATAAACCATAAACATGAATAATTAAAAAATTTATTGACTTGGAAAGTTGGAAATTAAAATTTGAACGCTATTAAAATCAGTAATTGATAAGTCACATAGTAACTCTTGCATGCAGTGATACAGAAATGTGCCATAAACATTCAAGTATGGTTATGGTTTAAGGAATGCATAATTTAGGAAGGCAATGTTGGATTCTTTTTGTATATTTCATGAGGTTATTGTGACTTAACCTTTTCACTTGACAACCTTGCATAAAGCTGTTATTAAAAAAGAGATACCATGTTGCAATTCATCAAAGAATTTTTCCAAAAATTGCAAAAAAACTAATTAAATAAATAAATAAAAATAAAATAAATAAATCTTTGACATTGATTTAAATAATCATTGCTTATTAAAAGTAAATCAACAACGTTTTATCACACAAAATTAGTAGAATACTGTAGATACGCGTTTCGAGGTTACAAGGAATCCATTTTTCAATGCAAAATAGAGACATCACCAATAAAGACATCTAATTGGATGTCTTTACATCTAAAAGCTCACTATTTTGCATTGAAAAAGGGTTTCCTTGTAACCCGGAAACACGTGTCTGCAGTATTCTGCTAATTTTGTGCGATAAACGTTGTTGATTTACTTTTTTTTTCTCTGCACAAAGGTATATATTTTTTTGTCAATCATTGCTTACATTAATCTCCTAAGCATGAAAAGAAAAAAAAAATGTGAAATCGATGTGCGTTTTTAGTTTCTAATATTCAATACATTGTCCAGAAAGAAAGATGTCTTTCTCTTCACATGGTATTGATCAATGTAGTAATAATCAGTTTGCTTCTGAAGTAAATGTTTAAAAAATGCAATAAATTCTGAAAAATCCCACTTTACCGGGACAGTGGGGGTTTTCAAGTGGGCCCGCCCGTTTGAAATGAAAACACTCTCAGGAAAAAAAAAAACCTGCCCTTTTTTTTTTGCATCCGGGTTCGGCTTGACGAATCCTGCCCCGAAACCATTGGTTTTCACAATTATTATACTCATACCCCACTTTTGTTGTAAATAATAATAATAATAATAATAATAATAATAATAATGATAATAATAATAATAAAAAGAAAATTGAGTAAAATTTAAAATTTTAAAAGTAAGCTCATAAAAATACATTGGAAGAGCAAATTCAAATTTTGACAAAAAAAATTTAAATGAAATAATAAACGATTAACTAAAACAGAATCTAAAATTATTAACACTTTTATTATAAACACATGGAGAAATTTGCACGTTGTGTGGCGGATATTTGCAATGAAAATTATTTATACATGTTTCTGATTTAAAGATTCGTTTATTCAGTAAAAAAAAAAAAAAAAAAAAAAAAAAAACTCCGCTTCGCAAAAAAAAAAAAAAAAAAAACATCTCTCTATCATATTTTTATTTTTTCCTTACAACTGTAACAGAAAAATATGCACGTTTAATTGTAAGTTTCTACTAATGCGTAATGGATAAAAATTGCATTGAATTGATTCTCTTTACGCCTTAATGGAACATAAGCTCACAATGCTGGCAGACAGATCCCACTCCAGAACCCGGAACTATAGTGTAGTGTGCCGATCGGCGCTTTTTCCCCTTCGATTCTTGAAGACAAAATGTATGAAAACCGCTAGAGGGCAGTGCGGTCGAGGTGTACGTTCAATTTCGCGGTGTTTACATTAGTAGACGCGGGATTTTGTTACAATTTAGTTCCGCGTTTCTCTTTTTTTACCTTTATTTCGTGAATATTTCATGAAACAGCGTTTAAGGCTTTTAATGGAGGCATCAAAGTTTAATATTAGAAGAAGTAAAGCTTCACCTTGTTTCGTACCAGGGTGCAAAAGTGGATACAAAACATGCAAAGAAAAAGTTTCGCTTTTTAAAGCTCCAGCAGATGAAGAAAAACTAAAGAAGTGGAACTCGTTTATTCCCAGGTTAGATAAAGTTTTTGATAAATATTGCTCAATTTGTGCTCTGCATTTCGAAAAACATTTTATTGAAACGCATAATGAGCATATTATAAATGGTGAGGAAGTTTTGATTCCCCGGGGAAAACTTTTTTTAAAAGACGAGGCAATTATGACAATTTTCCCAAATCTGCCAACATACTTTACTAAAAAAATACCAATGCAAAGGTCCATCAGGAATTATGCAGTTAAGAAAAATGTTCCCTGTTTGAAAAAAATAAAACTTTATCTTTCCGCAGATGAAACTGAAATAACCACGTATACAGTTCCACGTTCTATCTATTATAGATGAAATTGTTCATATTAATTTGCCTAACGAATATTGGGTTTGTATGAAATTTAAAAAATCTCTAAATATTGTAGTTTTTGTATATAATGAAAATTATGTGGAAAATAATATTGACGATAAAAAGATCATTATTGAAGTAGAAGAAAATTTACAAATCAATGCTACTATTTTGGTCAAAGGTGTAAAAGTAGATTATCCTGTTCTTCGACTTAGACTGAGAAGCCCTGATAATTTTAATTAGCTTCAAGAATTTAGAAGCAGTTTTATTTTGTAACTAGCGGTACCCGCACGACTTTGTCCGAAGGAGAAAATTAAAAGGTCATTTGATTAGCCTGTATATTTACAAATAATGGATGATGAATTTCTCGCCAATTGGCTATGTTCATTCGCTCTTTCCATGTTACGATTCCACGTCAGGATAATTTCGTAATTTACTCGTCCATCTTATGATAATTCTGCTTCGGAAACTGTTTTTAAAATTTAAAAATAAAAAAGAACAAAATCGAATTTTCGAAAATTCGCTTCGAGGTGCACACCCCCATGCTACAAACTAACTTTGTACTAAATTTCATGAAAATCGGCCGAACGGTATAGGTGCTGTGCGCGTCACAGTGATCCAGACAGAATTCCGGACAGAAATCCAGAGAGAGACTCGGCTTTATTATTAGTAGCGAAATAAAAGACGCGCTGTTATTGAATACTTAGGGGCCATTCATTAATTACGTAAGGATGATTTTGGCAATTTTTGACCCTCCCTCCCCCATGTAAGGTTACGTAAGAATTTTCACCCCCCCCCCATTCTTATGTAAGATTCCATTTCGTTTTTCAAAATGATAAAATAACAAATCTTGAATCGTTACATCACTGGAATCGTTATTAAATTCACATTATTAAATTAAACCTTTTGCGTAATGAAATAGTTACTGAAAAGAATCTAAACTGCATGTTTTTTCGACTTTTTTTTTTTTTTTTGATGTAATATTAATTACAAATAAAACATGCCGTACGCAATGCGACTCCTTTATTATATTTTACACTATAAATTCTTTGTAAAACAAATAAAAAAACATCTTATCCTAACACGTTTCTTACCTTCCAGACGCAAATGGAACATAATCTCTGCCAAATCACTTGACCGCGCAATGTCTAATGTGAAATATCGACTTGGAAAATATTATGTAAGAATGAGTTTGACCCTCCCCCCAAGTAAGGGTACGTAGAGGCTTTTCCAACCCCCCTCCCCTTTGGGACCCTTACGTATTTAATGAATGGGCCCTTATAGTCTACTATTTTCATTGAAGTAAGGTAGTTTTATAATAAGGTAATAAGGTAATTTTATATGCTTCAAAAAATAAACGAACACCCATGTAACAATTAGCACTTATTACAGAATTTGTCTTTTGCGCAGAAATAAGTTTAATCCGAAAAACGGGGTTTTTAAACTGCGAAATCAGCATGCAATCGCTGATTTAAAACGAGTCTGATTGAGGAGCATAACGTACTACTCGAGTGCAGCGCCACCTGGATTTTCCTCAGATCTGACCTCACTTTTTCCCCGCCGATCGGCACACTACTATACCGGAACCAAATCTTCCACCACACACGATAGGGTGCCCCCTCCAAGTTCAATGGCACCAATTCCCCCCCCCCCCCCAAAACCTTATCTTTACCCTCTTTCTCTTATTTTTCACTCTTTTTTGTTCTTTAAAAAATATTTTTTCCTTTTTTATTATCTTAATTATAATTATTTTTTTATTTTATTAGAAAAGTTCTGCGCTACGCCAATGACATACACACACTTACAAGCTAAATAAGTAAATAAAATAAAATATAAAAAGAGTAAAATAAAATAAAATAAAATACATAATTTAAATCAAAAATAAATCAATAAATAAATTAAAATAAATAAATTTAAAAATTCCCCCCCTCCCCCAATTTTGATGATGCAACTTGCGCCACAATCCCCGGCACCCCTGGCACACGATTTCATCAATCGGCTGTGTCTGGCCCTGAAAACAGCTGCGTTTTTCTGATCCAGATTAGGACCCGGGAAACTATGGATCCAGTGACCAGGATGTATTGATTTTGAATGTTAACTGGGGGAATATTGATCCTACGTCATATTTAATATGCACTCGTCATCATTAGCATACACGGAGGGTCTTCGACCGGCTGGTACTGAGCCCGCGACCCTTCAGACACAACTCCGGCACTTTACTTATCGGATTACCGGGGGTAAGCAACCCCAGTTAGACAGTTCTAAAAAGTTTTTTTCAACCATCAGAGACCCATGTTAGAGCATCTCGCATTGGGTCAGTGGCTGACATCTTATGAAGTGTACTAACTAAACAGATGTTCCTCAAACCAAAAATCCCTCCAGAAAACTCAGTGTTGTGAAAAACATTTTTAAATTCATCCAACTACAGTTTATTTATTTATTTATTTTAAATTTAACTGTTGCGAAACACAGCAGAAAAACGATGCAACTTATCTCATCAAAGGAAAAAAAAATCGAAATCACATAAAAAATCGTAACGCTGAATTTTTGTTTCGCCCAGGTGTTTATAACTGACAATAATTTAAGTTTCTTACCTCCTTGAATTCAGTTTCCTTCTGCATTCATTTCAAGATATCGCATCTCAACCGCGACGAATAATCAGCGGAGCAACTCTTGACAACTGACAACTGTGTTTTGTTGTGGGTGTAAAAGCTGGAAACTGATTGGCCTAACGGCGACACGTGCGTGAGGCTCGCAAAAAATCGAATGCGTCATCTGCGTTTTCTCTTTATATTCACCGAAGCTCCTTTTTTAGCGAGAGGAAATAACCTTGAAAAGAGAGAGTAAATAGCCTTGAGAGAGGCGGTCAGAGGTCTGGCCGATCCTAAAACTAAAGTGATTTGTGTGACGTTTTTGTTTGTATGCGTCGAAAAAAAGATGTCGTGCCATTTACGCACTGCTCTGAACTCTCTTTTCACGATTGCCAGGGGTGCTAATGGATGCTCATATCATGAGCGGAGTTTGACTTTTTCTCTTGGTAAGGCGGGGGGGGGGGGGGGGGGTAAGCACCAGGGCCGTCATTGAGGGATCAGAGGGAGTTAAGTACTTCCCCCCTTTCATTAACATTATGTTTCAAAACTTATTTATGCATTTAGTTGCTTTCTTTCTGTAATATTCTGTAATATGTATTGAGTATGTACTACTTACCCCCCTCCTTCAGAAAACTTTGAAATGGCAGGCCTGCTACACACCCAGCCAAAAAATAGTGCTAAAATTTAAAGGTGAAATGAATGTGTTACAGGTTTGGTAGAAAGATGAAAATCATTTAAATTTGAAACTGCCGCCATTGCCTATCGTCCTTCAAGTTTCATGAACTTTTTTTTAGAAAAAGGGTGAACATGTAAAATGTAAGATAATTTTGGTATGAAAAAGGTCTTTATGTGCCATTTATTGCTTTGAAGGAAGGATCTGGAAAATGTTAAGAATATCTGTCTTAAAAATTCAATAACTTGTCAATTCTTGGTGGTGTTAGGAGATAAAGGTTAGTATGTGGGAGAGATTCAGGAAAACTTCAAAATTAACGTTAGAAATTGTGCTTTTTCGCAACTTTTAGTAATGTTAGGGGAATGGTTGCCTTTGGAAATCTTTTTTTTTTTTTTTTTTTCCAAAATTTAAGTACATTTTGAGCTATCTTTCGTGACTTCAGAGAGTCGGATCGGTATCACATGCGAATATTAAACTGAGGTCCGTTATTTTGGGCTCTCCGGGCATCAACTGCTTCCCCGTGGTTTGGAAATATTAATGTTTTTAAATGGTAAGTGGGCGTGTTTTTTTTTTCAGTTTCCCAATGAAATTAGCATTGAGTATCCATCCTTTGACCCTCTCCTCCCCCCTTATGTGTCAAATGTTTTAAATGATGGGCCTCTCAAACTCACATTCATGCATTTATTAGGCGCAAACACATTACAATTTCATGGTTCAGTCAGAATAAATCAACATAAACAATGATGTGCAACTATAAAAGTAGGTTCCTCATTTGTTTTGCTCCCTGTAGAGAACATTACAAATTCTCATTATGAACAAAACTATTACTAATTCCTGATTAGTAACCAGAGTAAAACGGCAACAAATTATGATGGAGTGTAACAGTACAAACAGGCTCCTTACGGTGAGTTATAGACGGCATCCGAAGATCACCGCGGAGGAATTCGTTCTTTGACACATACTTTCAATTCCATTAGGTCCGCAATTGTTGAGGGTATTTCTTTTGGCAATGAGATTTCAAAATTTTTTACAATCGTAGTCAGAAACAAGAATACTTGAGTCATGGCAAAGCCTTCTCCAGCGCATGCTCGTTTTCCTGAAATTATGTTAGCAATCATTAAATAACTCATAGAAGAAACGTTATATGTTGGGAAAAAAATAAAGCATTTAAGAAATCGCAAGTATTAACAAAACATTTACAGTTTTAAGAACGGCCTTTCCATTACACTCGCATGCCGCCGAAAAAGTTATCTATATATGAAAAAAAAATCTATAGATGTTTCTGGTAGATCTTTAAGAGCTTATCTTGACGTATAAACTTTTCAGAGATTGACAATTTTGATTTTCGTTACCCCTAACAATAGTTGCGCAGCCCTTAATAACAGTGTTATACTTAAGGAAAGAGACCAGCGTAAAATGTCATAATTTGTAATTGGGGTGAAAATTAAGATTTTTTTTTTTTGTCTCCGAGACGACTGAAAAAAAAAAAGAAAAATGGCGGAAAGAAGATATTTTAAAGCTTTATTTAATATGTTCGAAAAATGCTTTTTTTTTCAAAGTTATATAAACGAGCTGATGTGTGCATCACATGACTTCTTTTTACTCCAATTTAATGATAATAGTGCCTTGGAGTAAGCAAAGAAACTTTAAATATTTTTACCCTTAGTTTGTTGTGAACTGAAGCAAAGAAAAAAAAAGTTTTATACAGTAATTTCCCCGATATTGGACATTTTAATGTGATTCAATGGTTAACTCTCTAAATATCGCCAAGAGTGGCCAAAATAAAATCAGATTTAAAGAAAAACCGCCAAATTTTTTGCCTAGTTGGCGAAAAAAACCATGACAACCAAAAACTTGGCGATATATCGCCAAGTGTTAGCCGAATTATAACACCACTTGAATTTGCATTGAAATTAACAATGATTTTCCCCCTAAAAGGTGTAAAGACCCCCTTAGGAAAATCCGAATGCAACCAAAATGAGAGGTGCACAACTAGACCCCACCAGGAGTCTACGTACCAAATATCAACTTTCTGGGGCATAATGTTTTTGAGTTATGCGAGATACATACACACATACGCACAAACGCAAAAACATACGTACATACAGACGCCACGAGAAAACTCGTTGTAATTAATTCGGGGATCGTCACAATAGATATTTCGGGTGTTTATACGTTCTTAGGCATCGATCCACGTGTGGTCAGGTTGGAAAAAGAATTCAATATTCATTCGGGAGCGAGCAAAATGGAAATTAAGGCCAATTTAGGGTGAAATTTTTTTTGCGAATACAATACTTCCTTTACTTCGTAAAAGGAAATAAAAATAGCTCAAATTTGTAGAGCAAAAATGTTAAAAATCATCATTAAAACTCATTTGTTATCATAAACGGAATTTCACAAGAGTCAGGTACGACTAGAAAAGAATACTCACAATCCTGTTCTTACCTCAATTGCTCTTGATCATTGATTGAAACGATTTTCTGCACAACAGCACACTTTTTATAAAGGTGCTATTTTGCTCATTTGAAAGAAGAGTGCCCATAGTACGAAATTTTTAATTTTCTTTTTTTTTTCGCATAAAGAGCTTCAAATGACGTTAAACTATTTGGAAAATACAGAACAGATTTTTTGCTCTAATATTAACTACTGGAGAGCACAACAAATTAATTTTTTTTACAGCACATTTTCTGAAGAGTTAAACTTCAAACGCTACTCCCGTAAAATTTCATTTATTCGTATTGTGGCACTCTTCTTCCAAATGAGCGATATTTGTACAGAGTTTCTTTCCCACTGAAGATGGTTGTAAATAATTTTATGGTTTTCACGTTTAAAGTTTTGACCCATGTTTTAAAAAAGGTAGGTGCTCCAGATACGGCCATGTAGGCCAATAAGGTCACCCCCCCCCATTTTTCTATGTAGGATAGCAAAAATTGACTAGATCGTGATTTTATCGTCATCAGAAACCCATCTTCCACATATATCATCTTGTCTGGCCTGCTCTAGGCTCTAATTTGTCACAAATCGAGCACATCTGGGATTTCATGATACATTTTTGAGACGATAAATTGTGCACTGTTCAGCCTATGAGTTTAATCCAACTAGTGACGCGTTTACAGTAACTTGGTACGGGATGTTATGCCCAGAGCTGCCAACTGCTACGAAAAAATCGTAGTTTTTACGAACTACGTGCTTTGAACTACGACGCTACGAAAACGTGCCCAAAACCTACGATTTTCCCTTTTTTTAATCACAGGAACATTTTCAATCATTACAGATATTATCTATTTTAAAATAATTTCGATAATATTGTCTTTTTTTAATAAAACTCCAAATGTCTGTAAAAAAATAAGAAAATAAATTTACCACAATTTATGTTACAAAAAAAAACTAAATTACTATTATTTGTACTTTTTATAGAGTAAAATGTTACTTGCACTATTGTAAATTTTAATGTAAAGTATTCATTATGTCTGTTGCATTCGTAATTAAATTTTCCGATTTGCTTCTACCCCTCCCCCGCCATGAAACTCTGCTACTAATTTAATTTCTCAAAAGTTGGCTGCTCTGGTTATGCCTCAACTCTGGCCTGTATCGCCTCTTATGCTCGAGGTGGCTCAACAGTGTACTCAAACCTCCATTCATTTGGGATTTTTCCAGTAAAAAATGATCATTTTACTCTCATTTTGTAATCACTTTCTTCTACAGTCGAACTTGCAAAAAATTAGCGTGCAGGAACCGCGATATTTGCTCCTTATAACCGAGTACTTGTAAAAAACGGGTTCGCGAGGAAAATCATAAAAATAAAACATGCTTGAGCTGTTATTTTTATATTTCTATACAGTACCAAAGAAGTTCGTTATTTGATATAAACTGTCTTGTTGTATCTTTCTTGTTATTGTTTTCGAGAAACGTGAGGTCCGAAAACCATCGTCATTTGCATCCGTAGCTTCAAAACAGGAGTTTTTCTGTACTTTAGAAGCCAAGCATATCGAGGACTGTTTAACTTTATGTTCTTCACATGACATTTGTCGTTATGGTGGACGCTTTTATTTTTTTCCCGCCTCTCCCTTGACTTCTAGCCACAGTATCCTCGGAAGTATATATCGCAAATAATAACATTATCTTCAACAAATATACACTTTTTGTATTAGTCTCTACTCCACGAATTTCAAAAAAAAACAAAAAAAAAAAAAAAAACAAAAAAACAAAAAGGGCCGTGTCATCACTTGTTCTCATGATTTATGTCTTTTCTCTAACTTTCGGTTGAATTCAACATGTTAATAGAAGTTTTCCAAAAATAGAAAAATGTTTTCGGAAGATAAAGAAGCGAATCAACAGACATTTCATTTATGACAAAAATATTGCTCGCTTTAAGCGAGACTTGCTCGTTAAAAGTGAGTTTTGTTCCTATGGACTTAACATTGCACCGACCAAATCCTTTTGATTTCCTCGCTAAATCCGAGTTCTCGTTAAAACAGGGTGCGTGTGGTGCGTTTTCTTTCTTTTTTTTAAAAATTGTGATAGAGTGTATACCCAAAACTGATCACTGTGGTGAAATGTGACATAATCAGTGTAACAATGCATGAAAGCCATACGCATACTTCAGTTTTAGGTCAATAAACTTCTTACCCAAGTGACCTACATTCTCCAACCAACCCTATTTGAAAAAAATTTAGGCATTTTCATACATTGAGTCTTTTAAATTTTCTTGTTAAAATTGAACTGCTTTTGAATAATTTATGTTACATTATGTTTCTCCACGAGTGTTGCACGAGTGTTGAAATTTGAAGAAAGTGAGACAAAAGTTAGATGATTTCGTTGAACGCTCCATTTGTGACAGAAAAAAATTGTACAAAGCTCTTTCAATACTCACCAACCCCAAAACTTATTGGCAAATCTTCTCTGGGCTTGTTTGAAGCGGCAATAAATCGAGAAGGTCTGAATTCGTCTGGCTTTTCGTAGCATTCTGGATCATTATGAGCAGAATATATATTCATTAACGTAATCGATCCTTTAGGAATTCTATAACCTCTGATTGTTGTTTCCTCTGAAAAGAAAATTTGAATATATTTAAGCATAAAAAAATTGATAAAAGCTTTTTTCGAACTGCAGGCTAACCATTAGGGGTAAAAATTTAAAATGTTATCTGCCTAAGATAATTTTGACCTTGCCTTATTTTTTATATTTTTTCTATTTATTAGTGTTTATTTATTAAAAACATTTTGCCAAGAAGCTTGAACAGTGTTATATTCATGTTCTTAGAGGCATCTGATTTAAAGCAGACCTAATTGGAATGAGAGCTTCAAAAAATAAAAAAAAATATTCAAAAAAAAAAAAAAAAAAAAAGCTTAGCCCCTGTATTTTCGGATTTTTTTTCAATAAATCTGCACATATGACGTGGAATTCGGATGATCATCAGTACGCACTAGTGGATTATATTCATACACGCACTAGTGGAATGCATGCTACTACTACTGCCCTTCTATGAATGCACTTCAACTGCCAAACTAATTTTAATCCATAGAAAATTTAAAGATATATACTGTTTCCTCCTCCTAAATTTGCTTTGCAAGAGAACATTGAAAAATATATATATATATATTAGGGTGGTCCTTATTTTCGAAGTTGCAGATATTTTACGCGACGCCCCCTCAATTTGTTCCATTATACAAATAAATGATCCTTGCAAAATTTTAAGTCAATCCATGAATATTAACGCGTGCCCCTAGGGCCCTCTTCTTTGAGTTTCGAAGAAAAAAATGCGGATTTTCTCATTTTTATGTAAAAATATTCTAACGTTTTATATTTAAAGTAATTTTGAATCTCAATAGGTGCTGCTACTTCCAAACCAACCATTCTCTCACTTTCATTCTGTAAAATTTAACATGCTACAGAGGGTACATGTACACCAATTGCCTTGGGTCAAGCGTACCGCTTTTCTGAGCTTGAAGCGGCAGGGGAACGTTTCCTACCAGCTACCACCAAGATGGACACAAAGGATTCTATAGGCCATTAATGAATGATCTTTAACAACAACAAATTGCCTCCTCCAGGCTTTGGGGGTGTTGATTTACAAAATTCCCTTTGTATGTAATAGGTGTGGCAAGTAGAGTCGCAAGGTTTCGATGCAATAAATATAAATAATTGCAATTATATTTCAATTCGCTGTTCTTTAGTTATAAACATACCTAAATGCTTATGCAATTTTTAATTTTTAAAATATAAATTTCGGAAAATCCTCGATTACTCCTAACATAAAAATATACTGTATTTTACATAGCTAAAATATAAATTTAAAAAAAATATTCAGATCGGAACAATGTAGAAATCTATAAATTAATTTTTTTCTATTTCAGTACGTAGCACTTTATTATCATCAAATTCTTGCGATTCACAAGATTTAGAAACCGAAATGGGTATCTTTCTTAACCTGTTGAACTTTTGTGTTCTACAGCTGGTTTACCACAATGCAAAACAACTTGCCAACTATTGATATCATCTCGCCTTTCATCACTGTTAGACAAATGCCATATTAGAAACAAACATGTTGTTCATTTATTTACAGCCTCTGTAGATGCAGTAAATTTAAATCCAAATGACCTAGTGATCAATCGTACATTCCTTAAGAGAGCAAGAGAAAATCTTCGAGAGGTAAAATTAAATTTCATGAATTTAAATTTAGATTTTGTAGTTATTCCCTGGGTTACAAAGCTACATCCAGATGTAACTGGAAAAAGAACGCCGAAAGGATTACCGTGATAGCTTCAGGTCCTAATATTGAACAGCTACTCGGAATTCCTTAGATATTTCTTCAGTTGTATATGATATCTTAGATGATAGTTCTTTATTGCTAACTGCTCTAGCTGTAGTGTTTGATACAACGACTTGCAATACCAACCGTATAAATTGTGCATGCAATTTTTTAGAGCAAAAACTGAACGGTGATACATTACATTTGGATTGCCATCATCATGCACTTGAAATCGTACAGCACAGTGTGTCCTTAAAGAAGTTCTTGCCTTTCTTAGTTCTAGATCAGATATTCTATTATTTAAGCGCTTTAAAACTTTGTAGAAAGATCTCTATCATTCAGAACTTATAACATTTCATTCAAGTATACATACCACTTAATTCCTAAAAGACGAAGTTGATGACATATTATTGTTCGTAAAAAGCGGAATTGAGAAAGATTACAGAGAATTCTCGTAACTTGTAATAATATTTCCTGGTGAATTTCCTCCTTCAGGGATATATTTTCGGCAACCTGGAGCTTATCCCTGAGCCACATGGGTAGCAAAAGGAATTTTTGTTTGAAAATTTTTATATTTAGGAAACAATTTAAATTGACCTTACATAAAAAGAAAGCCCTTCAATGCTGTTTTACAATTAAATGCTGTATGAAGATATGGTTTTTCGCAGCAACCCAATCGAGGCTCCTTGGCATAATATAATATGTCTGAAAAACTAGCAGCGTACAAAATGATTACAAACATGCAGCAGAAGCATTGATTGGAAAATTCATAAATCACTTATGGTATTTAGGGTATAAACTAGTAGCTTTGTCGGTAATAGATGAAGGAATTAACTTTGATGATAGGAAATGACTAGTCCAAAAAATGCTTGTGATAAGGAAGTCATGTCTGATGACTGTTTAACAAATTTCAGATAACCATAGATGATTTGGAATACTTTTTTAGCAAAGATCTTCCTCTTTATAGAATCAATTACGAGTCAATAAAAAGTTTGATAAGTTTCAAATACTAAAAGATTTTTTCCTATTTGATCCTGATTCACGGCAAAATGAAGGAAGCTATTTAAAGGGAAGAGAGATTGTTAAAATACTGAAAATTGTGAATGATACAACTGAAGGAGGAGCACAATATTAATCGAAGAATTTCACAACTAATTTACCAAATATGAGTCACAAAAACAATTGATTTTACAGACCGTCCAAGACTATCGGAAAAAAATACACACTATCGAGATACATTTAAAAAAGGCGTACGATTAAGGAACCGTTTCTATAGCATTAATTCATTTTTATTCAACGTAAAATCATTAGATGATATAAAGTAATTAAAAATATTAATTTTAGTGCTACCTCACTGTAAAAATATTTTGGAAACCTAGGAGAAACGATGTACTGGGTCTGAAGTGAAAACTCGAAGAGTTGTGGAAAAATTATCAAAAGTGTTAAAGTTCAACGGCCTAGGGGCACGTGTTATTATTGACCGATCGAGTTCAAATTTTGCACACATTACTTTTTATTATAGTGTCACAAAACTAGGGGGCGTCACTTGTTGTATTCCGAAAATTTTTTTTCCCATATAAATAAGGACCACCCTAATATATATATATATATATATATATATATATATATATATATATATATATATATATATATATATATATATATATATATATATATATATATATATATATATTTTAAATATTAAATTTTTTTTTTCAATTTGTTTCATAATAGATTTAGTTTTTCCCAGTATGTTCCTTATATTATTGTTATTCTTGTTGTTATTGTAAAAATTTAGAAATTCAGTTGATCAGAATCTATAGCCTGTTTTCGTGGTCACTTTGACTGCATTTAATGCATTATCAACTTTGAATATTCCCCCACCCCCCTGAATCTTCGTTCTATAACTTCCCTCGTTTTTTTACACAAAAACTTTCAGCATTTTGTATGTTTTAAAAAAATACTAATTAAGAAGTTTTTATTTGTGATGATAACTTTAAAAGCATCTTGAATAATGAAGTACCGAAATGTACCGAAGTAATAAATGAACAAAGGAAGTACTTGTGCATAAAAGACTTGGAAACAGCGGGAAGAAATCTGACTTTCGCAAAACTTCATGCATAAAAGCATTGGTATAGGGTAGGTTGCTTTTGTCCTCCAATGAAGGTTGTCTATCAACACCGACAACTTCGATTAGCTCTTTGTACACTTTCTCCTGCTCCTCCGGATATTTGGCGATTAATTGCACAAAAGTCGCTATAAAAGCTGCAACACCAGAGACACCATCGCCTAAGATCTGGATAAGGGTTGCCATCAAGCATTTTTCTGAAATTGAAATTAAAATACGAATTTTACGAATAGCATCATTGTGTTGGGAAAAAATCATTGCAGATAAATATAAAAAGCAATGTTCATTGAAAGTTTAACTTTTGTTCGCTGTACATTTTGGGCGTCGCAGATAGTAATATGAAAATAAGGATCTTAATGTTAGAAATTATCAATTTTCAAAAGCTTTAAATAAAAATACATTACTTTCACAACCTAAGGGTTCGATCAACAATCTGTGCAAACTATTTGTTCGAACACAACGACTCTTTGTTTTTAATGCCTTTCTATCTTCCTTGTAAGTTTGTTTTCTCTCCCCCCTTCCCCTTTTTGAGAACGCAAGATTGCTTCTTGCTTTTATTTTACAATGATCTTAACGTTAAATCTATTTATTTTTTAATTGGATGATTACGTCATAATTTCCATTACTTCATTTGGAGAGTTTCTCCTTAAAAAACATGAAATAACATTTTTTTTCGAAAAAAAAAATGTAAAGGGCACTGTTTTTAGTTTTTTTTTTATGTTTTGCGAAAAATATATATTTTTTCTTCTTGAAAATACACATTAAGTTACGTGTAAACGTCTTTGAAAAGGTCTATTATATAGCTCTGTAGCTGCCACAGAAATGGATTTATAACATTTTTTAGCACGGACAGCAAGTAAAAAACGAGTCACTTAACTAATTTCAAAAATTTATTGCTCACCAATTATGAATAACAGATTTTTTAAAATATATAGATACAAATTTAAGATGCCAAAAGTAAGATTCCTGAATATTCCTAAAAATCTGAGCTAGTCACGTTGAGTGATTTGTTGAGTTGTAATGGAAGTATGTTGTATTTAAAACCGGTGCAGTACCGGATATATCGACTGGTAAACGAAAAACAATGCAAAGAGAAAATAAAATCACAAAAGTCACGTTGACTCAGGATAACGTATAAGGTTTTTATAACTTAAGTTAAAATTAAAAAGATGGAAAAAAGATGTTTAGAGAAAATTTAAAATTCTCCCGTTCCGCAAAGCATTAGTTTCTGTATCGTCGACATTATAAATTTAATTGTTAACATAATTATGTAGACAGTTTTTTTTTCTGTACTTACTTGTAAAATACCGGGCGGTAGGATCTCCTTTGCTCCGTCGCTCATTTCGTTCTTTCAAAAAGTATTCTATAATGTCACGAACGTTGTTTGGATCAAACGTCGCTTCTCTGCGGTCGATTATTTTATAGAGTAATTTTTCCATATTTACTAAACTTTTGTTGTATGAGTGACGAAACGGTACGATAACCCTCCTGAAAATAAATTCACAAATTTATTAGACACATAACTAAACAAATCACTAAAAAGTCGTGACGCTTCAAAAAATGAGTTAACGATAACTCTGTCACTTGCAATCCTTACATAATATTTCTGTAGCCTGTTTTTTGTTGCTATGCGAGATCTTCCTCAATTCTTGATCAATTTCTTTGATTTACCACTCATTTTAAAGCTTATCGTGCAGGTTAATGACGAAAAATAGACAAACAGTCTAAAAATTTTTTATATTTTTTGTCAAAAAAAAAACAAACTTTTTTAAAGCACTGGACTGAGGTTTTCGATTAAATTTATAAGTTTAACTTGCGCTGTGACCGTTAGAGCTGAATAGCTCGATCGTCAGAACGTTCGACTAGTAAATAGAATAACAAGTGTTCGAGCCCTGCCCGGACGATCTGGATCAAAATATTAGACAAATATCACGCATTACATGAACACTTAAAAACAATAAATAACACAAGTGAGGTAATAAAATAAATGAGGTGGAAACGCTCCTTGCTATTACGAAAACTTGATGCAACCTGTAGCAAAATTAGTTCTCAATTGTAAGGTTTGTTTTTAAAGCTTTGGCTCCGGTCAGAAAACTAAAGCATAATGTAAGCGAAAATACGAGTATCAGGTTCAAGATTTCAGACTACAATGGAACCCATTCCAACCCACCGGACCCTACTTCAAAAACTAAAGAGACCTTACAATAACTCGAACTGTTCGCAGTATGAATTGATTTGCCTGTATGATTGTCCTAAAGAAATTACCATCAGGGTACGCAAAGGAATCGAGACAGGTAAATAATATGGTCATTCTTAGAATTTACAACAATGCAATGCAAACACAGCAAAATTAAAATTCAGATTTACGAAATACTACGCTTTGTTAGATTCGGATCTCAACTAGTGTCGGCGAACCGCGAATCATGAGGAGTCTTTTGCCAAAAGATATGGAAACAAACATAATATACGAAACAGTATAAGAATATACAGCCTGTTTTACAAGTCTTACATCAGCTGTGAAGTACTAAAATAGCACGGAAGCTTCAAATGACCGCGAAGGAAGAAAATCTTTTATTGTAGCAAAACTGTAGCAGAAGTAAAAGCGCTGAAAAGCAGAAATTCAACATGGAATAAGCTTTTATTGGATAGAACACTCTATTGGAAATGCGAGTAGAAATTTTCTGTACATCTATTCCTTTTTTATTTTTTTGTTGAATTCGGTGCTATTTAACTTTAATTTGTAACACAGCTGCATAAAGTTTTCTAATATCATGTTTTAAGTTTTAAAGTTCATAAGAAATAAGTAGTTAGCTTATAATAAACCAAGCATCTAAAAATGCATCATATGTGACAAATTATAATTACAGTAAAACGAGTAAAGTTGACCACCTTTGTAAGTTGACCATCTGTCTAAGTTGACCGCTTTTGTCAAGAACGGAATTAGTCCCGTCTTTTATAATGAAGGAAAACCTCTGTAACTTGACCACCTCTCTATCTTGACCACCTGTCTATCTTGACCACTAATATACACCAGCTTTGGTTTGAAGTATTGTAAAAAACCCTTTATAAGCTGACCACTAGGCAAAAGCACTAGATTGTACTAAAAGTTTCATCAGTTGTGCCTCAAATAAGTAACCAGACATTTTAGAAAACCTATGAATATTTATGTTTCCATCGAAAAATATTGGACTCATGTTGTCCCAGAAAATGCCCCAAAATTCAATAAGGAGGTATTTTGTTGAAAAGTAGATTACCATGGTTAAACATGTACAAGAAAAAACCAAAGGAAGAATTTGAGTCACTTTTGACTTGTTATGAATTTTTAGAAATTGTTAATATCAAGTAAGTAGTGTTTCATAAGCAATGAGGCTTTTTTTTTTTGATCGATTCAGAAATTTTAAACTTGTATGATACTTTATGCGTCATTCTAGTAAATAATCTCTAAAAATATTTAAACAACATTTTTTCTTATTGTTTTAAAGTAATGTTAAACAATGACAGTGAGTTTAAAGTATTCCAATTAGTTTAAAAATGAATGCATGGGACAAGAAATGACAAAAAAAAAAAGTTTTCATTACTACCCTCTATAAGTTGACCACCTGTCTAAGTTGACCATCAAAGTACTGCACCACAAGTGGTCAACTTACACAGGTTTCACTGTATTTCAGACAAATACGGCGAAAACAGCAACATAGCATCTACACATTCCTGGCGAAGAAAGGAATTATACCGCACACCTCTATTTTAATGGGAATTTAGTGCCACCACTGGCATCTTTTTAGAACTACCCATCACTGAAAACAGAAAATTCTTTTTTTAATAATTTTGCTTAAAAAAAAAAAAAAAAAAACAGCGTTTAGGCAAAACTTCAACCCAATTGCAGCAGATCAAGATATTGCAAAAAGAAAAAAGAAAAAAAAAAAAAAAAAGAATGAAATTTTTATATGCTCTGTGCTTTACCAATGCCACCTTTTCCACACTACCAAAGATCGAAATTTGAAAAATAATGTTTTTCCTGTCCACCCTCACTGTTATTAGTGAAAGAATATACGTAGATAATTATTTTTAGGTAAATGAATCCATTCTACTGATGGGAATTATATATGCTGTCTCTCTAACATCTGGCTATAGAATTCAAACAGACAATAAAAAATACATTCTTGCAGCAAAAACTATTATGCGATATGATCAGAAATTTAAATGTTTAAGAAGTTACTTTAGCTTTTTGTGAATGGCTAAAGCTGGGTATGTTTAAGAAAAAGAAAAGCTTTCCATTGCTTACTTAGCGAAAAATCCAGTAGTCATCATATCTAGTGGAGACATGCTTCCTAACATTTTTTCATAATTGCTGTTGAATTCCATAAATTCTTCTTTTGTCATTGCATCGCTGCCCAAAACCATTCCATGCATCATATTCGTGCATTTCTCTGCAAAGAGTTCTACGATATTCACAGTAGTATCACGTGACGCACGGAGTTTTTCTACTGTTGAGTTTAGATAGTCGTATATTTGCCCATCATTGACATTCTTTGATGCTGTCAGGCCGAATTCTTTAAAACCTTGAGAGAAAAACTTCCGCATGATTTTCCAATGCTCACCATTTATGTACGGAAGTCCTGGAAAGAAGAAAAAAGAGGACAATGAAAAGGTTCTTTAAGCAATCAAGAATTTTACTTTTTGCGTTGTTTATCGCCCCCTGCTAAAACCTTGATGTCGACAGATTTCTGGACGATGGCATCCACTTGAGGATTGATAATCAATATGACTTTTTAATTTAGCTAAAATCTGCTACAAAAACAATCTCAAAATCTTGATTTAAATGTTAAAATTCATCGGAAGTTCAGTCTTATTTTTTGACATAAAAAATTGTCAACTCTCGATAACTCGAAGTTACAAGAAAACAGATAAAACCGTCCAGGTACTGGTAGTTCGAGCTATGGGAAGTTTAATCAGTCTTCTCTAAAGTTAGGTACCCAATGAATATGATGAGTTGATTCAAGTTATAATCACAGTTTTAAGAAAATACCCCAATTTCTTCTGCAGTTGTTTTGAAGTGAAATTACGCTTGCAAACAAAAATTATTCAATACATAGCTATAATTGAATGGGTCTCAAGAAGAAGGTCACATGTTGCAGTGGAAGAAGGACATATGTTGCACTGGAAGAAGGGCATATGTTGCAGTGGAAGAAGGGCATATGTTGCTGTAGAAGAAGGTCATATGTTACATTTGATCTTCATTAATATTTAAGTCCTTCTTGTCCTAGAAGGAAGGACGGACATCTGTTACAAATTAAAGATAAAATTTTTAATTTGAGACACATGCCCGTCTATTAGGGATCCATTCAATTCTGCACTTCAGAACCATACTGACGGAAGTCCAAGAATAACAATTTTCAATTTATTACGACTTTACGAGTATGTAGAATCTTATGATACGAGCGCTAATTGAATGTACGCCGGAATTTGACTCTAACGGTGCTGTTGATTAATCTGAGATGGTGCCTTGCCAATATGTTGGTGGGGGTATCTGATGAAGGAATTTTGTGTTCGCACACACATTGGAGATCTGGGCACGCCATGAATGAGCAAGAGGTGCAAACGTCTGTTTCCCAGAGCATCCTTATTAAATTTCTCGTAAAAGTTGGTACCAAACCCTGTGAAATGTTGAGACAGCTTCTTACACAGTTTGTGAAAGAAACGCTTAGCACCCTCCAGTGTATGAGTGAGCTGAAAAATTATAGCAGGAAGAGAAGTGGTGGAAAACGATCCTGATGAAAGAAGACCGCGTACAGGCATCACTGTCGACAACATTGTTGCCATTTGTGACATTATTGAAGAAGGACACCTAATGCATGCTATTGCTGCCGCCTTTTGGATGAAACACAAGCTAAACACTGAAACTGCATAGAACAGCGTTTCCGAACCTTTTTTAACCCGTGGACCGGCAACAGCTTCTGAAAACAATCGCAGACCGGTGATGTTTCCTTCCTATTCTTCTTCTTTTCCTTTCCTTTTTTTTGGCATTTCTTTTTTCTCTTTTTTTCTTTTTCCCCTTTTTTTTTTGCAAAAGGAATTTTTTTTTTAATTTGTGGACCGTTAAAGAGATGTGATTTTTTTGAAAAAGGGTCGAGTGTTAATTTCCTTTTTCTCTTACTTTTTTCAAAAAGAAAAAAAAAACTTTAGACTCAGGGATCGGTAAACAGTTGTGACAATTTTTTGCAAACGTCTGAGGGGTTTTCCATTTTTTTTTAAATTTTTTGTTTTACAAAACAATAACAATAAATGAATTAATAAACATTTAAATAAAACTTTAAAGGTATTAAAGGACTCTTACAAAAATATTGAAATGTTAAAAATAGCATTAGTAATAATTGTAATGGATATAATTATACATAAGTAATAAACATTGCCGAAAAACCATAGAAAGCTACGAAAATTAAGCACAACAGTCACATAAAAGATATCGAATTGTGTTAGTAATGTGGTGTTTGCTTTCTGTCTTTCTTCTCCCCCCCCCCCTTATGTTTTGAATAAGATTTTTTTTTTCATGTGGACGAAGAAATCTCTCGAGGACCGATCAAATTTTCAAGTGCCAGTCCGCCGGACCAATAGGTTGAGAATCTCTGGTGTAGAAAATAAGCAAACAGAGTAAGTGCGGATCCAGAGATGAGTCTTAGCAGCTTGGAGTCAATAACGAGAAAACGTAATCAATTACGATTATGGTAAAAATAACAGTGGGTATGAACCTTTGGAACCAGGCAACTTACATAACAGCTTTGACTTGCATAACTAATATGGTATCAGGGTCGATCTTAAGAGAAGCAAAATTATCTTACCTCCCTCAAAAGCATTTTCCACCATGGTAAACACAGTTGGCCTTCCAGCGAAGCAATCAGCTTTAGTTATGTGTGCTTCCCTGAGAGCTTTCACAGTTCCGAGATTGATGTACAACTGTCCGGTAATTGTGAAACTGAAAACGTCGCCATATTTTTTCTTCATCTCATGAAGTTTGATATGGCCAGTGTAGTGAGCCAGAAACGGCCACATCCCCAGATACGGAACTCCGAGTGGTCCAGGTGGAATATTTCTGTTTTTTAAGTAATAGTAAATGATGGTGAGGAGGACTGTCGTTGCCGATACAGAAACAGGAGACAAAGTATAAAGGCTTTCTTGGAGACATTTCAACATTTTTGTGGATTTAGTGTGTCCTAAAATAGAAAATAAAAACGCAAGAATTAAATACTGAGTTAAAAATATTATTTAAAACGTTAGAAATATTAGACAGTGTTGGTGCAATATGTGATAAAAATTTATCATTGAATCAATACTTCCCAGTGTTGGGTTTTTAACGTCAAAAACCAGTTTCTGACGTGATATGTTGAAAACTAATCGAAAACTGTCAACAACCTGACGAAAAAGTAAAAAAAGGTTGAAAACTGTCAATTACTAACATTATTGTCAAGTGCAGTCAGACGCGTGTGCAACTTCAGGCTCGAGCTAAAAAAAAATGTAAGATTTCCCGACAGATCGCGGAAAGTAAACGAAAAGAAAAATTTCTTACACCCTCTGATTACAGGAAAAGCCTCTAAACAAAGGCAAGAATTTTATTTGTTCACAATCGAGAAAAAATGGCAACAGATCTTTCTTCCCAACGATTTTATTCACGCTACTTAAAACTGAGAGAGCAGCAGACAATAAATTTTCGATTTAAAACTGATTTTCCTTTATTTAAAAATGGTTATAACTTTTCTGTTCGTGATTTTAGGAATTTGGTGGTTTCAACTCCAGGGTTAAAACAAAGCCTTCTAAAGGGGTAATTTTCGCGGGCTATCGAACGAGACTAAAGTAGAACCGATTAGATAATTATTTCGGGAAGAAAGAGACATTTAATGTCATTTTCGGGTCCTAAAATTTTAATGTGAACGGTTCTGTTCTTTGGTTGAAACTTCGCGTTCCATCTCGGGTGACCAAGCACATCTATGCCAAATTTGGTCGAGACCCGACGCAAACTGTGGATTTGTATAGGAAACATACAAACATACATACAAAAATGTGTATTATCTGTTTTATTTATATAGACTTTTAAATATACTGCGATTTATAATAATTTTAATTCTAATAATATCCCTTTTATTCTACAAATTTTACCTCTTTTATTTTATGAATCAAAACAATGTTAAAGAATTTTCTATGTACGTAAGTTTAAAAATCTAAAACAGTTAAAAACTTTTTCTTTAGTGCATGAAATCGAAATGAAACTATAAGAATCACTTTTAAATTAATTTTGTTGCCAATATCATATTTTTGGAGTTTTTGGGCAGAAATTTAGGTTTTTGACATAGTCAAAAAGGGATTTTGATATGTCAGAGAAAATCGTGGTTAAAACCGGATAAAACCACCAATTGTCAAAAACTGCCAATTTTGATACTTCCGGAAATTATTCTTCATTTCATACATATAAATTGGTTTCATAATTCGGCCAGTCATTTAGGGGGCTAAGAGGGGGAGGGGGTATGCCCCTCTGGATTGTAGAAAATTTGCATTGAATACATTCGAAATCACAGGTCTGATTATATTAACCTAAACACAGTTGAAAAACACAGCAGAGTTTTAAAACCAGCAAGCCGTTCCAAAACAATAGAGATTTAGCAGGAAGTTCCATCCAGAACTAATTGAGCCTACTGTGTCTTTCTATTGCATCATCTTTCTAACATCCATTAAATAAATAGCTAAGATTGAAAATTCTATCTAACATATCTTTTTCATTTAAAACTGATATGTTTTCATATGACCTAACATAAAAAACTTAAAAAATATAAAATATTCTAAACATTCAAACATGGAATTCTACACATATCTGAGCGGCACGACGTTAAGATAACATTTGAAATTTCTTACCTGGCAAAATTAAAATTCCTTCGACTTTGTTAATGCTTTTTGTTCTGAATGACAACAGTGCAGCGATTTGACATCTACGTTTGTTGTCGGAGTTACTGCTGTAAGTCGATTGGACGAAATAAAATACGTGTAGCTAGCTTATAAAAAATGCTTGCGTCATTCAAGCCTACATGAAACTCCACTTCAAGGAGAGTAGTGATAAAAAGAGGCATAGTGTGTGTTTGATTTGCTAAAGGATGAACTCGAAAGCGCTTTCGACCGAGTTCTGATATATGCGAGGAAGAGAATCGGGTGGAAAGGAGGGGGGGGGGGGGAAGGCAATGGGGTCGTTTCCAAAATTTTAAAAGTATTTTTTTTCTGAATGAGCATGTTTAAAAACATAGGATCTGACCATTTTTTAAATAATTTGTTTAAATTTAATATTTTTAAAAAAGTACTTAATTCTGTGCGCTTTTCTTCTTTATGCTTCAGCCGATGACATCACAAACGTTGAAATGCCATTCAGTTTGCCATTCAGAGAACAAAATATTTAATTTGCATCTTTACTCACGTGTATTGCCAACAATATGGTTGATAGCAAACGTAGAGCGCAATTTTAATTCGCTTCTTGACTATCATAACGTGGAAACGTGATAGAAAGATGCACCAAAAGCATCATTTGTGACGTCATCAAGACCGTGCCTTGTTTGAAAAATCGGACAGCTAAAAAATTAATTAAAAAAGTAACTGTTGGGAAATTGAAAGTATTTTTTGGGTCCATGGTTTATTTTATTATTATTATTATTTTTTTTTTTTTGCTTTTTCTATCAATTTCAGTGACAAAAAGTACTACTTTTGACTGAAAGAAACAACCCCATTATCTTTTTTTCACTTACTTATTTGTTTTTACTTAACTATTTATTTATTATTATTTTCAGGAAGCTATTCTTTCTGGATCCATGTTACTTTTTTTTGCTTATTCTATCAATTTCAGTGACAAAAAGTACTACTTTTGACTGAAGGAAACAACCCCATTGACGACCTGGCTTTTAAAAAATAATGCTTTTATATGTCTGTGGGCGTGGTTTTTGCCGTTTTCCTATAAATTTTGCATCTTGGAAAAACTCAAGATGATGGGCCTGTTCTTACCCAACATTTAACAAGATATATTTTACTGACACGCATAGAGTATGGGCGTTTTATAGGGGTAAGAGGGGGGGGGGGGGACGTGTAAAACTGGCTTTCGACGGTAATTTTTCAAAAAATATGAGTTTTTCAAAAAGCAAACTCACAAGCATCGAAGTTATTTTTGGAAATGATAGAAGCATCAATAACCTCAAGGAAATCGCGTCAGGGAATTCGAAGAATGTTTAGGTACAAATAAGGATGAAATTGAAGAGGGAAAGAGGTATTATATACGAGTGGCGTAATCTGCAACGCTCGGGCGCTGCACTGCAATACGTTGATGTTCTGAAGTGGTATGCGAAAAAGACCCAGACAGTATATCTTTATGTTAGACTAGTGATACCCGCACGGCTTTGCCCGTAATAGAAAAATCAAAAGGTCTTTTGGTTCGCCTGTATATTTACAAATAATGTATGGTGAATTTTCTCGCCAGTTGGCTTGTAGCCATCTTACGGTTCCACGTTATTATACTTTCGTATCTCGCCAATTGGCTTGTGCCCATGTTACGGTTCCACGTTATGATAATTTCGTAATTTAGTCGTCCATCTTATGATATTTTTTTTTCTTAAAATTGGAACAGAAAAAGAACCACATCGAATTTTCGAAAAATCGCTTCGAGGTGCACACCCCCATGCTACATACTAACTGTGTGCCAAATTTCATGAAAATTAGCCGAACGGTTTAGGTGCTATGCGCTTCACAGACATCCTACAGACATCCAGACATCCTCCGGACAGAGAGGACAAGGAAGAAGAAAAGAAAAGAAGAAAGATAAAGAAGTAAAGAAAAGAAAGGTAATTTTCAGAACAAATTCTTTCCCATTTTATTAAATTTCTGTGAAAAATGGGCATAAAATTGGAATAGAAAAAGAACAAAATCGAATTTTCGAAAAATCGCTTCAAGGTGCACACCCCCATGCTACATACTAACTTTGCGCCAACTTTCCTAAAAATCGGCCGATCGGTCTAGGCGCTATGCGCGTCACAGACATCCAGACATCCTACAGACATCCAGACATCCAGACATCCTCCGGACAGAGAGACTTTCAGCTTTATTATTAGTAAAGAATATTGTGTTGAGGGCAGGAAAACGTGGGAGAACACCGTTCCCCTTCAAGTATTTTGCTTAAATTGCAAAAAAAAAAAAAAAAAAAAAAAAAAAAAAAAAAAAAAAAAAAAAAAAAAAAAAAAAAAAAAAAAAGCAAATGCAAATGCAATGTAAATTGGTTTTGAACCACCTTTTCTTTGTATGAATTATCTTAAAACATATTTTCCCAATTACATCACTGGTTTACAAATTGTTCTAATTCTATGGAAATCTTGTCCGGTTTTTTTTTTTTTTTGTTATTTATTGAACACGTTTTCTTATTTTTGTTCTGAACTGCAAATTAACAGTCTACGTACAATAATCGATTCAGTCTTTAGTGCATCACTGCCTAGTTATATGTCAAATTTTGTGTTAAAGATAAGAGTTAAATGGTGTTATTTATTTTAACTATTATGTTCGTGCAAAGAAGATAGTGGATGGGAAGTCAACTTCCCACGTCTTCAGAAAGAGTTAAGACCCAGGCAACCGTTTGGATTTTTTTTTTTTTTTTTAAACCGAGGATTGAGCTAGTACAACTTCCAAGACCTAGCAAGAAAACCAAAAATCATGTCCCCAAATTCACGCTCCCCTATCCATCACTTGGACCAATTAATGGAAACAAACGTGAAAAGTTGAGAAAACTAAGAAATGGTATATTATTTAAATTTATACAAAATAAAACAGTTTTTAATACAAAATATGCCAACTCCACACGTCTTTTTTAACTTTTGGACATGATTGGGCATGGAATCTACCATTATTTTACAGTCCTTTATAATATTTGTGTCGTTGTACCAGACATTAATTAGCGCAATGATTAGTTTGTCCATAGTTGAAAAATGCAATAGGCAATTCTTGCATATAGACTAAAGACTCTCGATTGTTTTCATGTTAGCAAAGTCAACAAGCTATTCCATATTGTCTTAATTTCGTTCTCAAACATGAATTTCTTGACCAGTTTGGACGTATGGCAAAGGAATAAATCCAGCTGGAAAATTTCTTCTGGGTATCGTTTTTTCAACTCTAGTAAAACTTTTTTTTTTCTAGAATATATTGCTCAGAAAGCATAAGACCCTTAACATGCTGCAAAGAGTCAGTCCCATTGTAACCAAACCAACCAGGGTGTTTTACACAAATTGGATAACAAAGATTTGCAACATTAAGAGAGAAATTCAATCGAGAACGAGGGGAGATTTATTATTATTATTATCATTATTATTTTCACAGCATGTTCATGAAAGATACCTCCATTCTGGACTGTTTGGCCAGAAAATTATATTTTAGTGAAAATATTATGTTTTATCATTTATTGAATGGGTCTTTTTCATGAATAAGATACAAAACACGAAAACTGTACAAACAAGATTCCCCAATTTTCTCCAAGTTCTCTTTTAAAGATACAAAATCTTGGAGGAAAACCTAAGCTTTGGCAGCCTTGGTTTATACAAATGTCTCTTCTGATCATATAGAGTAAAGAAATTACATAGAGAGGCCCCGCTATACTAAGAAATTGAAGCCAGAAGTTGCACCGCTGTATCCCAAGATCCTTAGCTTCTTGCTAAATATTTCGAGATACATTTTTATTCAAAGCATTCCATTACTGAATCTCAATTGGTTGTTAATTTAAACTTAGATATTCTTGCAAGTTGATGAAGCCGTTTTTGAAATTGCATATTAAAACATGAATTAAAATTTAAACCAATCCGCGAACTATTTTATTCGGTCTCTTTGAGAAATTGGTGAAAGCTATTCTCGAAAAGCGATCATGTTATCAGTACCCCGCCCATCATTGCACCGCTGTATCCCATAATTCCGGCTTCAATTTCATCTCCTTTTTAAAATAGACGGGGCCTCTCTCTCTCAAATTTCTTTACTCTATGCTTCTGACAAAGATTCAGGATAACCTTGACAGTAGAATTGGTAAGAAAAAGTATAAAAGAGGCAGAGAAGTAGGAGGTATGGAGGAATTTAGCTTCCGATGAAACCGTGCTGTTGTTCTGTAGTCCAATGTGAACTAGAAGATTAAAGTTTTCTTAGGCATCTGAAGCAACTTTGAAGTAATTTTAGTAGATCTTAAAAATTCAGATCAATCGTAAAACCTTAAATTGACGCATGCTTTGCAAAGAGATCAATATTTTGGAATTCAAAAATACTACCTCTAACACATAAAATCCATAACCTTCAGATTCCAAAGATAAGTTTTTATTGTTCTATAATCACATTCAAGAGAATCTCACCTGAGTGATAACATTATCTGTGTTCTAAGTTTACAGAAAATTTTTGATTTACTCTATGTGTAGAAGCTGTACGAAACAGTTAACAAAGCAAAATGTCGGACACAGATTTTGACATTGTGTGTGCTAAAATCGACGAGGAAAGGGAATATTTAAACACAGTTAGTCAAGATATATGGACAAAGCCTGAACTCCAGTATAAGGAATTTCACGCTCATGCAGTTTTAACTGCAGCGCTCACTAAATATGGATTTTCTGTGGAAAAACATTATTTTATGCCCACGGCGTTTAAGGGGGAGTATGTTTCTAAACGTGGTGAGTTGCATATAGATTTTTATGAAAAAAATAATGAAGACGGTTGATATTTTTTGATTTAAGTATGTGGAATCCATCGAATTGAAATAGTGATATCCCATGACAACGAATTCAAGGACCGCAAATTTTGCCCGTTTAACGGGAATTTAGTTGTAATTGAATTAAAGTCATCTAATGAAAATTAAAACAGGACTGAACATTTATTTCGTTGTCACTGGATTTCGACGTAATTTCCTTGCAATTTTTATAACTAATTTTATTCTGAATTATCAGTAATTGTAGCTATGCTTTATCATTCTGTAATCATAGTCAAAATACTAAGCTGACGCTGAGAGAACCGCATAGACATATACATGAGATTAAAATTTTCTTCATGCATTTTGTTGTTTGTTTTTGTTTTTACAATTAATTATATTTCTGAAATCTTGGTTGTACTAGTGCTTGTAATTGCACCCTTGCCGGCACTTATGGCAATAAACATGAGAGTAGTTTTCGTGATATATTTTATATCTTTTAAAGTATTTTGTAGTTAGTTTCTTCTTTATGAATTAATTTTGTTCTTAAAAGCTAGAGGGTGAAAATGCACCTCCTTGCACCTAATTGCCGGCACTCATATACATAAACATGGCTTTCATATTTTGCGTGATGAACTTTGTAGTTCGAGCATTGTTCATTGTTTAAAATTAATTCATTTAATTTTTTTCCTGCATTTTTGCAAGGTATGTTACTGGCAGAAATTAGGCCTATTATTAGCTGCCTATTATTTTCGAAAAAAAGTTTCGACTTTTTTAACGGTAGAGAAAGAGTGTCTGCTGTTAGATTTGTGTGTTCCAATTTTTACTAAATTTACCGTCTCTATGCTTCATATTCTTTGCATTCCGATCAAGAATACTTTGATTTTGTTGATGCAATTACATTTTCAGCAGGCGGAGCTACCATTGCCGTTCTTCTTGAATATGACGCCTTGCCTGAGATAGGTCATGCGTGTGGCCACAATCTCATAGCTGAATCTGGTCTAGCGGCTGCTATAGGAATCAAAACTGCAATGGAAAATGATCCGAAACTTGCAGGAAAGGTAAGACGTTACAACTCGGGTCTGATTATTGAATAAGTCAACTTCATGGCCTTTGCTTTTTAGGAGTCCCTCTTAAATGGGTAAAGCTGTGTTCGCCAATGGCTAAAACTGTAAGATTTGACTACTACTAAGGTTTTTTTTTCAATTTTAAAGACTATTTCTAGTATATGTTTGGTTCGCACTAAAATAAAATAACTATACGATTTTTTGTTTTTAAGACGCAAAAATTGCAGTTGATTTAAATAATTTCATAACTAAGTTAACTCAATAATTAGCCAATAAAACTATAAATTAAAAATTGAGAAAAAAAGAAATATATGAGGAGTATTAAGCTAGCTATTAGTACAAAGATGTATGCAGCGTATTTCTTCAACACTGAGCTTTAATTTAAATTGTATTGGCTGCTTTAGAATTAACTTAACAATATAAAGATATGAAGGTCGACTGCAATTTTTGAGTGCTTTTATTTTAGAAATCATAAAATTATTTTAGTTCATTCCTTTTTTTTGTGGATCAAGCTTATAGAAATATTATTTAGAATTAAAAAAACGTTTTTCATATTTTACTTTAAGATGTTTTCGATTTGAAATTTATTTGAAGTAAACTTTTTGAAGTTTAAAAATATTATTTACTTCTCACCTAAACTTATTTATAAAAAAAACAAAAACAGAATTGACTTTCGTTTTGACATGTCGTCGACACCATGTTAAACTAATGATTGTGAAAATTGGCACTTTTGAGGAGAGCCGATCCAATATTTTATTTTCCTCCTGACGCGTTTAGTTATTTTCAATGTTTTAACTTTTACAGATAACTTTAAGAGTACAACTATCGTTTGAAAAAGTTATAACCAACAGGTAGCTCTTTTTGAGTATACGGCAAACCATCAAATTAGAAAAACGCGATTCGCGATTTTTCATATTCGTTATTTGAGCATAGTGCCAAAAATATGAGGCTGTGAGAAGCAAAGTGATGTAAGTAGCAAAATTAAAATTTTGTTGATAACCAGTGGAAATGGTAGTTACCTCTAGGTACATCTCCTCTGCTTTGGGGCAAGAGATGCTACTAGCACCCCTGGTGGGTGCTGCTATGCAGCATGATTTAAGGGGGAGGGGTGGCGGAATCCAATGAGAGCCTATCTAGGATCTGAACTTTAAACGCGTTTTTAAGAAACTTTATAAACAGTAATCTTTGCTTCTCACTGTCTCAAATGCCGTCCATATGTGTTCCGTTTTAACCTGCAAGACCTTTATTTTCGCAATCGTTAATCCTAGATGTATACTTCCAATTGCAAAGATGTTCAAAATCAGATGCAGAGTTAAGATACTAAAAGTTTGAAGCAAGAATGAAAATGAGTAAAAAAAAAAATACTGAAATTTAAGGTTTTATACGAGCCCCAGGTCGCCTAACTTATATTTAGGGAAATAATCTCCATTGAAAAATAACTCCAACACAGAAGGTTTGACATTAGGTCGACCAATATTCACCGAGATATGAAACGCAGCATTTTGTGACTTACGCCACTTTTCACTCGCCTGTCAATAACACCTTTTGGGGGAAAATATAGCGGTTAATAAGTGTTTAAAATTATATATCTGCATAGAGTGTGTTTTTTCAAATTGTTCGAGGTTTTGTAGAGTGCTTTTGTGTAACACGGCATAACATTTGCATTTATTTTTGAATAGCAGTAAAAAATATAAATACCTTGTTTTTCTTACTTTGACGACATGTCATTCTTCTGATACATATCTTCTTCGATAAGTTCCAATCTCATCTTCTCTATGGTCCCTTAAAACTTTGAACTCGAATATCTCCTTGAGTGTTGGTCGCACAAATGTCAAGTTTTTTGTGTCAGTAATAGTTTTCAATGGAGATGATTTCTCTAAACATTAGTTAGGGGACCTAGGGCCCGTGTAAAAAGTTAATTTTTGTATTTTTTGACTCATTTTTACTTTTGCTTCAAACTTTCAATATCTTAACTCTGCATCTGATTTTGAACATTTTTGCAATTGGAAGTATACATCCAGGACTAACGGTTGCGAAAATAAAGGTCTTGCAGCTTAAAACGGAACACCCTGTATAAATGTATTGCGCATAAAGAGAGAATAACCGTATACTTACTACTATCTGCTCAAAATAATGCGACTTTTTATGCTCGAATGTAAAAGCAATTTTGTGCAAAAACAGACATTTTTGCGCATATATTTTTATCTTATTCCAATAATTTTAAACTTTGGCTTTTAATTGTGATATATTCAAATATAAGAAATTATCATCCATAATAATATGAAGTATCAATTCTCTAAAAAAAAATGGTTGTTGAAAAATAATGAATTGTTTATGTTTCGGGAGTGACCATACAGCCACGTCCACACCACATATGAATTCTTGGTTTTAAAGCACAAGAAAACTTTTTAGAAAGTTGATACTTCATATTATGATGCATAATGGTTCCTTATGTTTGAACATATCACAATAAAAGCCAACGTTTAAAATTACGGGAGTAAAATGAGTATATGCGCAAAAATGTATCATTTTTGCATATGGATTGAGCAAGGTAAATTTTTGACCTTATCCTGACAGCGTGAAAAGCGAGGTAGTTCAGAGGAGGTATTTGTTAAATTCAGGTAGTAATGCGAACCGATGCTTTCATTTATCTCTACTCTCAAGTGCCTGTTCATTGCATTTCTTTTTTATTAATGTCCTCTGATATAGACGCATCGGGCTCAACTGATGATCTGAGAATTTCTTTTTTTTTGCACTATGCCTAGTTGGGCAATCTATGTAGTCCTAAAACTTCACTTAAAAGTAAAGGATTATCAAATTTTTCTCATCTTGCATAATTTTCTACTTAGATTTCCTGTCTTTCAAATGATTCTATTATGGCAACATGAAAAAATACTTAACCATTGCTCCCGAGCCCATTGCCACATGTTCAATTAGTGCTTATGTCGTGAAGTAGGGAAGAAAAGTATCAGAACTTTTAATGTTACCCATACAAAAAATCAATAATTTTTTTAAAAATCAATAATTTTCACTGTCTATTCAACTTTAAAGCTCTTACCTTTGCGTTTCATTCCAAATTTGTCGTCTACTTAAAGAATCATATCAAATAAATTTTTGAATGAATTCTGAATCTTTGAAAATTTTTTGTTATTCTCTCGCAGTTAGTAGTGTTTGGAACACCTGCTGAAGAAGGTGGTGGTGGTAAGATTCGTTTAATAGAGCTGGGTGCCTTCGAAGGTGTTGATGCAGCCATGATGGTTCACCCTGCTAAGAATACAGCAGCTTCTCCTAACATGCTAAGTATAATTCGGGTAAGAGATTTAAGCAATTTAATTAATGCACAAAAGTGGAAAACATCATTATTGCATACATTAATAAGGAATTAAAAGTTTTAAAATTCTCCTGAAATGAATAAAACGTAATAAAAAAAAGGAAAGAAACGGAATAGTAAGGGCACAGATTTTAAGTATGGGAAAAAACCCCCCTAGAACTATAACTTCCATTAAAAAAATATATTTAACAATCAAAGCTATCTAAACTAATGGACGATTATGTTTGACTTGTTTTTTGGAATGGTCATAATTATTTTCGGAATGTTAGATACTGTAAAAGCACTAATTTCCGCGATTTTTACAAGCTCGTTGCAATCGCAAAAATTTTAGCCCTGCGAAATATTTGTTTTTTCAGCTTTCGGCTTCGTTCAAATAATATTCGCCAAGGTATCAGCTCACAAAATCATCGTTGTTTTCACTTTTACGAAAATTATGGCTCACGAAAATAACAATGTTTTACAGTAATGCATGTTTCAATCACATTAAAAAGATAAAATCTGTACTTCTTTATTGAAACACTAAGTACTTCTTGAATTTGTGACATTAAATATGACTTAATCCAATAAATAAATCGAATAAAAACCTGCAAAACTTAATATACCACTATTCGAGCTTTTTTGAATTTTATTTATCCTCGCAGACATTCTTCTTTTCCCAAAACATTTCCAATTTAAAAATTTAATGAATCTAACACTTTTTTTTCTAATTTTTAGGAATGATGAAAAAAGTTCTAGCATTTAAAACGATAATGTAATTTTTCCATTTAAACGGTTTTAGGAGCTCAATATTTTTTCCTACTGGAGATGGAAGTGTAACGAGGATATAAAACGTTGTGTGGTACGTTGTTTTCCAAAAGATGGTGCCAATTTCCTGGCGGCGAGGGATGGTAATTTTACTACACTTGGTACATTGTACACAAGTAAGCACTCAAAAAATATAATAATTAATAATATTAAGCACCATCTTTAGTAGCCAGCGTACTGGAACTATTTTGTGAGGCCACTTAGAGGTCGACATGAAAGAAATCATCGTAACGAATATGAAACCACATCATGATGCCTTGCTGAACCACAGCATCGGTTCTGAACTGCTGATCTCCCAAATGTCTCTTTTAATGTCCAAAGAGATGGAAATCACTTGGTGCCAGGTCGAGACTGTAAGGAAGGTGGTCTAATGCCTCCCAACCTTATCACACTTCTTGTTTAATTAGCGGGACATGTTTCCGTCAACAGACATTTGTCCTGTTAGTGGACCGTGAGCTCCACCCACCAGTACAGTTTGAAAGCTTTGATCATCTTCGTTATCTTCAGTATGATTTTTATTCACGCAGTTAGTCTGCACAGCAGTCAGAGTTCTTCTTACAGTTCTTTTTGAAACACCCTCGCACATCAACGAATGCTTTGGCGATGAATTTTTATTTCCTATTCGTGTAAAAAGATGCTGTTACTAAATAAAATTTAAATTGCTTGACAGGCTTTCTTTTTAAAAAAATTCCTATAATATAATCAGAAAATAAATCTAAACTATTTTTACTCATAAAAGAACATAATGCTTGAACTGCAAACTTTATTTGCGAAAAATGTTTCAAACCAGCATTTTTGAAAATAATAATGTCAGTATAATTATAATAATAATGGCAATATAAATATAATAATAATAATGGCAGTAAAAAAATTACCTGTAACTTTAAAAAACCCGTATTTTTGAGTACTACGTGAAGACTGAAAAATTGCAAGAGAGCAAAGAATTTATTTTGCAACAATAATCTCTTGGTTTAGTATTTACATCTATCACCTTGAAATGTTTAAAAAATATATTCTTAATTTAGAAAAAAAATGCATTAAAAATCCATTTTTGAAGAAAAGTTTAAACTTCAGGTTTCGTTTGGAAGAGCTAAATATTTGTTTATTGGAATAACAGTTTTTTCGTGCATAGGGGAATCTGCAGGGGCAACTTTTTTTTATCAACTTGAAATCTGAAATTTGGAAAAAAAAGTTTTTTTTTGAGTACACCCTACTCTACTGGTCCTTCTCGAAGCGTATCTCCAAAAGTAAACTACCTGTTGCAAAAACGTTTTTGGATGGACAGTAACATTATGATTAAATGAGCATGGAATAACAGTTTGCGTGTGATACATTTCACTCCGAAGACATATTAACTTTCTTTTTTTTTTAAATAGAATAACTTATTTTGTATTCATAATACTTTAAAATACAATTACCCCAAATATGATGATTTTTAACCCTGGTATCTTCTCACGATTTTTTTTACGACCTTTCTTTTGATTTGCAGTGCCACTTAGAATATAAAGGAAAAGAAGCCCACGCGGCAGCCTACCCTTGGGAAGGAAAAAATGCCTTGGATGCAGCAGTAGCTTGTTACAACAATATTTCCCTGCTTAGACAGCAAATAAAACCAGCTTGTAGAATTCACGGTAAGGTTTTTGTACTTTCTAACAGCAAAGCAGCATAGTACACTTTATAAAATGTTGCTATCTGATTGAAATTAAGGAGCTGTGCGAGCATTTTCATTGCATTAATAAGGTTTCTTAAAATGATGGAAACTCTGTAACATTGCAATGAAAAAAAATATGCTGAAATAGTCTATATGTTTACAGAGTAGTTCAAGACTTCCCCATTGAATTAACAAATTATTTCTTGGATCCATAATTGAATTGAAATATGCTTTATATAAATATGTGTACAAATGCATGGACGTAGCCAGGATTCCTTTATTGGACGGAGCACGACACGATTCTGGTTTTTAGAGTGGAAATCAAAGGTGCTCCAATAGGAAGGTCAGGATCTCCGAGCACGTATGGCAAAGGGTTTAAGATACTTGAAATATGTCACATATGAACTCCTTTGCATTGCAAAATCAAATTTTCATGGTTCAGCTATAAATTTTCCACAACTTCTACATTAGTTACATAAAATCTTTGTGAATATTTAATTATGAAATTCAATTAAAAGGTACGCTGGGATTAAAAGAAAGTATGTTTTAATCCTATAAGAACAGAACAAGTTTTTTCAACAAAAGCCTTTGAAACTGGGAGGAGGACCAAAAAGAGAAATAAATAATTGATGTTTGGGGGGGGGGGGGGACGCATTGCAATCTAAAGAACTCTTCTTACTTATAATGTGAGTGTTTTTACTAGCAAGAAACCAATTAAATCCCACCCCACTAAAATATAACACTACAGGTTTATAATATATATGTTGCGATAATTTAAAACTCAAAAATAATTTCCATGAATACTTATTTTTAAGAGCATTTTATTATTTCTTTTAAATTAGCTAAAAGTGAAATGCGCCAAATGAGGCAAACCTAAGGTTTAGGGCCTAGTATCTCGCTCATTTACGATACAATTGGCTCACATTTTACAGATTCATCAAATAGACTCGTAAAAAGTTGTAAAACCATTATTTGATCAACATTGAAGTTTAAATTATGTTTATCAGCAGTTAAACAAAAAAAAAAAAAAAGTTGGATTGCTCAATACAAATAAAAGTTGCTCAATACAAAAACCGTGCAAAAACTTTGATTTTTTCCTTTCTGAACTTGTTCAAATATAAGTTTAGCAAAGGTTTGTTTCTCTGTAATAACTTACTTTTTGCATTAGTCTATTTTTCACAGTAGATTTCAACTTATCCTTAAAAGCAATGCTACAAGATTTTTTTATGATTTCAGGCATCATCACAAAAGGCGGTGTAGCCCCAAATATCATTCCAGGAGACACAAAAATGGAGCTTTACGTAAGGGCCCCCACTAAAGGAGAACTTAAAGGACTTCAAAAGAGGGTCGAAGCATGCATCAAAAGTGCGGCAAGTGCCACTGGGTGCGAAGCTTCTTTCTTGTTCGACGAGTCTAACAGTTATGAGAACCTCATGACGAACAAAATAATGGCAGACATATTTACTGTATATGGAGAACGTTTAGGTTTGTATTTTTTGCTTGAAACTAGTTGATAAGATTTAGTAAGGAATGCAACTATTCTGAACTGAAAGCAAATCTGATTGGTTTGAAAAAAAAAGTGCTATCTAAAAACGCTTGAAACCGATAATCGATTATTAAACAAGAAATTGAGATCATGTTTTATTGAGTACGGCAATTTAAGATCAGAATTGAAATACTTTTATTTACAGGGGAGGTGACTCTAAATTGTGTAGTTCTGATAGTTTCTTACTTTCTGTGAATGTAGTGCATTAGCATTGAGTTTGCGATTCTTTCTTGCTAACGTTCTTTCTGGTCCTCTTCAAAACTCAGTTACATATTTTCCAAACACTCTGTATAGACGAAAAGTTTGTATCACCCTGGATTGTGTTTCGGAAAAGGAATGATACAAATTCTAACTTAGAATTTCTTTTTAAAAAATGTTCAAGGCGGAAAGTGCGTGTAGCAATAATAATCATAGTAATAATAATAATAATAATAATAACAATAATAATAATAATAATAATAATAATAACGATAATAATAAGAAATTCTTTTAATACAAAACAATAAATTTAAATTGTAGCCAAACTTGATTAATAAATGTGGATTAAGTTTTACCGTCAACTTCCTGTTCTGATAACTTTATAAAACAGTTTACTTTACGAGTTGACTATTTAAAATAAAACGTGAAAGAAAAAAGAATCCAAATATATGTAGGCTAAACTATTGCTGTGAAAAAAAATGTTTGAGTTAGTTTAATCACAAAACTCGTTTAAATGCTAAAGAGGAAATTTTATATTTTTTTTCCTACCAATTTTCTTTTAAACCCTTGTTGTTTGTACGTATTAAAAGTTATTCAGGTGTTCATGTTAGCAAACCGCGTTAAAAACACGTAGAAGAACGATAATGTAAGTTGGCCACACCAGCACTCACAAGATTTTATGATGGGGTTGTTTGCCTCGTCCATTCCTTCTATGTAATAATTTGTAAATGTTTTTCACGCAAGATTTTGCTAAATAATTTTAGTATAAATTTATGGTTCTTAGTTTAAATTTCTCGCCATATTTTTGATATTTTTGGACTTATACTTAAGATCCTGCATAAATATTTTAGCAGGATTTTAGCGAATAATAGTTATTCGGCGTAACTTTGAGACACATTCTTCCCATATTAAACTGCCGCATTATTATTTTCATAGTGTTATAGTATTTTATGGGGGAAACAACGGAAGAAATACTCCTAAGCTATTGCATAGTTATCCAAAGTTGAGACATAATTCATTTAAAATAAATTATCAGCTTGGTTCTGAGATATCCTTTTATTTAAAGAAACTTTATTCATGTTAGAAATGGGACGCAAAATCAATTATTTAAAAAAAAAGTTGTGCAACTTTAATGCATGAAAGGGACATTTCTAAATGTTTTAAGAGCTCTCCCTTTGTACTTCGCAATATCAGAATATTTCTCTCATTTCTAATATAACTTCCAAACAGGGGATTCAAAATTATTCAGTGATGCAATTTGCTGTGCGCAATACTACCATTTTGTTTAGTGAATAATACAAAACATATTTCATAACCTTGCCGGTTGAAAAAAAATGTTATTATCAAACGTTTTTTTTTTTTTTTTTTTTTTTTTTTTTGAGCAATCACAGTGCTTATTGTTCTCACTTGACTGTTTTGATTTCCTATGATTTTAGTCCCCCCCCCCGCCTCCCTCTACAGCACCACCGTCGACCGGCCTCACGATGCTGCTCCTCTAGCGAGTGTCCATATTCTACACACACACACACACACACGCATACATACATACACACCTACACACACCTACACACATATCCATACTCATGCTTGCACACAGACACACACGCGTACATACACACACCTACCTACACACACACAAACATGCACGTCTACACACACATACACACATACCCACACAAACACACACGCCTGCATATACACACATACACTCGTGATTGCGAAAAACATAATTTGAATTTAAGATGTCAAAATTCAAATTATTATTATTTTTTTTTTCAGGAGTTGATTTTGACGGAGATAGAAAAATGGATAAACAAGCAGGCTCTACAGATATGGGGAACGTATCTCATACCTTGCCTTCGATTCATCCCTTTTTTAGCATCACAGACAAATACACTAATCACACGAAGGAGTTTACCGAAGCTTCTGGATCGCCAAATGCTCAAGAGATAACTCTCACCATGGGCAAAACCATGGCCCTGACAGCCCTGAAGATCATGAGGAACCCAGAGATACAAGAAGAGATAACAAAGCAGTTCCAGAGGGACTTGGAAAATGACTTAAAAATCGACTAAGATCACGCAAATTAATTGTAGATGTAATCGTTAACAATAATTTCTAATTCAGTATCGAAAACATTTGAGAATGCCGTACGGATAAACTTAGCACTATTAATTGAATGACACATTTACAATAATGGTCATGCAACACGCGACCTGAATTTTTCTATTGAAGTCCTTATTAAATTTCAAAATTTAAAAAGATTCTTTTGAAATATAAAAAATAAATTGAAATAATAAAGTATTTGTTAAGTTTGGTTTTTCTGAAAAGAATATTTTTGCCTGTGTTCTCGTTTTCACGATCATACCTGGCGTTCAAAATTTTCAGATTTGGGCAATTATCCCTAGATTTACAGGATGGCTTTTAGTCGAATACACTATATGACCAAAAGGATTGGTACACTTTCAAAAATTCGAATTTTTAAGGATTTCTCTAAAAATAAAAGATCAATTGCTTTGTAATATTTGTCACATAACAGGTATGCTCCAGCTGTCAATTTCCAATAAAAATTGTATCACCCTTGCATTTCGGGGGTCAATAACAAAATGAGGAAAACAAAAATGTTTTTCGGTCATCATTCATCGTAAATAGCTCAGAATAAGCTGTAAATTTCAGAAGTTGTTTAGCTCATTATGTACAGTTATTTTTCATACTTTTGAGAAGGTATCACTGATATTCACGAGAATACAAGCATTTTTTTCCAAACTACTAATTTTATTTGAAGGTTTTTGGCTCATAACACGCTAAGTTTTTCATCAAGCTTACGAAACTTTCAAAAAACTTGACAGCATACTAGAGAAGCATAATACTAAAATGTGAAATAAAAATGTTTAAAATTTGATAAAATATGGACATTTAAAGCAATTAATTTATCACTGCGCATGCGCAAAATATAGCAATTTATAACTTTCATCATCTAATACCCAACTAACTTCAACTCACAAAATTCCAGTTAAATATTTTAAAAATTCAGAAAGTAATCAGCAAACTAATGAGCCGAATTTGAATAATTCTTGGACAGGCTACGAATCGTGATGGATCGTTCACAAATAAGCTGTTTTTATCATGAATTCACACTGAACGATTGCAAGCAAGTATTAAACTTGCGAACGACCCCTCACGGTACGGCGCCTACCCAAGAATTATTGAAATTCGGCTCATTAGATCGCTGATAACTTTCTGAATTTTTAAAATGTTGAACTGGAATTTTTTTGTGAGTTGAAGAAGTTAGTTGGGTATTAGATGATGAAAGTTATAAATTGCTATATTTTGCGCATGCGCAATGATAAATTAATTGCTTTAAATGTCCATATTTTATCAAATTTTAAACATTTTTATTTCACATTTTAGTATTATGCTTCTCTTGTATGCTGTCAAGTTATTTGAAAGTTTCGTAAGCTTGATGAAAAACTTTGCGTGTTATGAGCTAAAAACCTTCAAATAAAATTTGTAGTTTTGGAAGAAATGCTTATATTTTCGTGAATATCAGTGATACCTTCTCAAACGTATGAAAAATGATTGTACTTAGTAAGGTAAACAATTTCTGAAATTTACAGCTTATTCTCAACTATTTACGATGAATGATGACCAAAAAAATTTTTGTTTTCTTCAATTCGTTACTGACCCCCTAAACGCAAGGGTGATAGACTTTTTATTGCAAAATGACAGCTGAAGCATACTTTTTATGCGACAAAAGTTTCAAAGCAATTGGTCTTATATTTCTTGAGAAGTCCTTAAAAATGTGAATTTTTGAAAGTGTCCCAATACTTTTAGTGTACATGGTATATAACACGAAAATAAACCGTTCAACAATTACAGTCAGAATACTATACATTGTCTTCGGCAACAGTTGAGGGCGTATTCCTGGTAGCAGAAACAGCGCGACGCTGCGATGTCCGTCGCAAATTTTTGAGGAGGTCTGCAGACTATTTCTGAATTTGAAATATATATATATATCTCTTTCACTTTTTGCACGAATTTCCCAAATTTAAATATAAAAATACAGTTCAAAGTGAAACAGAAAATAAGTTAAAAAAAAAAAAAAGCAAAAAGGTTCCAAAATCTAAGCACGGTTCTCAGTCGCTAAGTGGTCAAAAAGTACTTGCTCACGCAGCCCCCTGTACTTTAGTTTTCTATTTTGTTTTGAAGCTGTTTAGCCTTTGTTTTACACGTAATTTTTCAATTTAGCATTTTATTTTCAAATATTCTTTTTTGCTGATTCACAATAAGTGTTACGACAGAGAAAAAAAATCTGGTTAACAGGGGCAAATTACGTTAGGTTTATTAAAAAAAAAAACAGGGGGAAAATAACTCTTCATTATTACACAAATTAAAGTGTTATCTGTACCTTGCAGACTAATTTTGGGTTTTAACATAAAATACGTGGTTGACTCTTACGTCAAAGAACGGAATGATAGACGTGCAAAAAATGACACATTGGCCATATTATTCAGTTATTAAAATTACAAGTAAAATCTTCATTAAAATCATTACTTCAACTTTACAGGACGTATTTTTTTTATTAGTTCTCATGCTTTCTTTGAACCAAATGATACATTTTTAAACGTTTTGTGTGTGAAAATGTGTACACTTTTTACATTGTACGCACATAAATATTCAATTTTAAAACTACAAAATCATCGTTACGAACTCAGATAAATGAAACTATACAAGTTGATAAAACTGTTAGTTCAAATTTATAGATGAGTATTCAGTTTTTTTTTTGTACAGTCCTGGGAGAAAACTGAAAGACAAATTACACTGAAATGTGAAGTGTTCCAAAAATAATCATGTTTTGCAGAAGAGGCTCTTATATCAGCACTTGCGCAGTTCACTGGTGACGGTATTCTTTATGTGGGTCTCTTCATCGGTGGCTTCATGCAAAGCCTTGTAGAGCATCCAGAATGTCAAAAGAATGTGCACCAGGAGATTTCCCATGTAGTTGGTACGGACAGGCTTCCTACCATGGACGACAAAAGCAGTCTTCCGAACAATAAAATTTTTCTTAATGATGTATTTAGATGTTCCGAATTCGTTTCAATATTTCCTGCGCCAGAATGTACAAGTTAATTATAAAGAAAGTATTTTGTTCAGAACGTTATTAACAGTTACCCGTTAACTATACGGCTATTTAGTTTGACATTTATTTCACTTAAATAATCCTATTTCCTTTGATTGGTACAAGATTTTCTAGTTTCAAAAGAACAGAAATAACGGTATAGTTGAATTGCAACTGCAGATAAGTGAAATGCTAGTAGAAAGTAGAAAGGAGAACCAAACTTCCAAGACGAAGTTCGATTTTTACGATTGCTTTCAAATAATCAAATCTAATCCAATTCTTTTCAGAATACTAAATTTATACTAAATTTTTAGAAGCTTTTAATAAATAAAAAGTTTCGTCCCAGGACATTTAGACGATTCCACGAACTCTTGGTACCATTTGACAAAACTTCAGAAATGCTAAATGCCCCAAAATGGGATTCCATTTCTAGTGCATCTTTGGTGATCCTGGAATTTTTTTCGGAAGTTTTCATCGAACCCACCAGAAAACTTGCATGACATTTCTGTTGACAACAAATCCTTAGTCATCAGCTCTTCCCAGTACGTTTTTTCAAACCGAATTTTACTTTCGGTTCAGAATAAATATGTGCTTCGAATTGACCAAGTTTTAAATTTTCAATATTTATAAAATTGTCATATCTACTTTTCACTTTTATTTTCGTTTTCCTGTCTTACTTATACACAATTCCTTTTCTGTTTTGTTTTTGTCATCGGAATGGCCTTTCGGTGTGTTCTGGCACCTGTTAGATCCTATAAGGTAGATAAAGCTGATCTTGGAAAATTGATTTTGGTATGTGCAAAAATCAACCCGTTTTGGGCTGTACTATCTGCTTTTTCAAAACGTATAAGTTTAAAAATAAGAATCGTATTCTCAAAGTTTACATTTAAAAGAATTCGAAGTAAAGTGCTTTGTTTCGGTTTTTGACAATCTTTTCGTAAGCATTAAAAATATTTACAGAGCAAGTTGCATAACTTTAAAAAAGTATGTTAAAATACAACGTTACATTTTCGTTTTCCTTTCCGCTTTCTTGTAAGGATCAATTTGGAAGGAAATCCTTATCATATTCTTGGATGAACCTGGAACTGTTTCTTTTCTTAACTTGAATGACGAATCGAAATCGCAATTTAAACCAGTTGCATTCAAAATATTATTTGCTCTGCATCCTTTTACAAATGCTCGAAGAACTTTTGGGGGTGGTGCCTTTCCTTTTTCTTTTCAGCAGCTGGCTGAATTTCGCCCTTGCTTTTTTTCAATAAGTTAATCTTTTACTTATAATGTGTTTCATGTATTTATATTTTAATTAAAATTTTAAAGTATTTGTAAAATTCCCTTATACAACATCATAATCCAATAGACCAGGGATTATTGTTTCAAAAATCACGACTCTCACACAGAATCAAAGTTTATATATTACTAGCTGCGTTGCCCGGCTTAAATAAATGAAAAAAAAATATATATAAAATTTCCCTTCTAAACAATGACAACAGATGTTATAATACTTTTAAGGAATCAAAATGAGAAAGATGGATTTAAAAAGAGTAACCATTGAAACACAATATAAAATAAGTTTTAAAATGAGAAAGATGGAAAGAAACATTGGATTCAAAAAGCGTTGCCGTGGAAACTCAAAATAATATGGTCAAAAACTTCAATAAAGAACAGATTTTTGAACTTCATTTAATTCGCTTGTAACTTTTTTTTTGTAATTGAGATAAAGGGTTAAACTTTCGATTGTAAGTCGAGTTAGATCTGGAGTAAAAAAAGCAGTTCTTTCCAATGGTGTCAAAAAAAAAAAAAAAAAAAAAAAACTGTGAGACAATTCCTTCACTTTTTATTGGTGGATTTAATGAAGGAAGTAGTGCCTAAATTTCAACTAAGTCTTAAAAAATCGAGCTAAAAACGCAAATAACTCCCGCCTTAATTAAGTTAGAGCATTGAAACAAATTGCGTAGAACGCGGAAAATTCTACCCTTTTGAACGATATATAACATTACTATGTGCAAGTAATTTTTCACCCTCATATTCAGGAATTTAAGCAGAAATTGGGCCCAAATCGGAAGAAAAAAGAACTATTCATGGAATTTTTTTGGAACTGGTCTGCAAACCTTTTCAGGACTTAAAGAAACTAACAGCAAAATCAGCCGGGTAGTTCTCGAATTTGGCGAGTTCAAACACACAGATGCTTTTTGGAGACTTCATTTTATACTATGTAGAGATTACAGTTTCATAAAATAAAATTTATTAAGATTTACATGTACATGCTGATTTTACAAAGAATGATAAAATAGCGACAGTCGTCGATAGGTACAGCTGAAAATGGATGGTGTTTTGTCAAAAAATATGTGTCCATTTCACAAAAGAATTCCTGAGTTTTGAATTTGGGTTCAAATACATAGCAAATTCATTAAAATTTACTATTAATTTCTTGTAACTCTTTTATATCTTGAGTTCCGTTATTAATAGGATTTACATTTTCTACTTCTTCAACTGCATTAATTTCTTGCATTCTTTTTTTTACTCGAGTTCCGTTGCTCACTGGATTCACAACTTCCAATTCTAGCTGTACCTAAAATGAAAGTTTTGTGATTATAAAATTAATTTAAAAAACAGGGAGAAAATAACTTTTCATTATTACACAAATTAAAGTGTTATCTTATATTTTTTCGCATTATAAGGTGAGATTTAATGTGACTGCATTCGTTATTATTGTTTACTTAATTATTTTGGAAACAAGTATTAACGAGAACTTTTTTTTTACAGTTAAATATCAAACTTATGCTTTGATACGTAAGCAAATTAACTTAAAAAAAGAGAGAGAGAATAAATAAAGAGCTGTTTATGAAGAGGAGTGGACACAAGGGGAAGGTCATGGGGTTATGACATCCACCTCCCTAAACCGTAGTCAATATTATCCGTCTCACATTGTGTTGAAACACTCAATGAGTTAAAAGTGTAAACGATTTCAGAAAAGATCTCAATTCATAAATTATTCAAAAAAAAAAAAAAAAAAAAGTAAATGTTTGAAGTATTACTTCTCTTCATTGCTTAAGAAATTAATTAATAACGTTTTTACATGCCTTATTCCCGGCCGATTTGGGGCTTTCAAGACAAATTATTGAAACTGGAGAATAATGATGATATTACATTTCAAGCCACTGAATGGGACAAAATTTTTTTTAATAATTGTGACAGAAAAACGTTTTACCAGTCGCCTCATGTGAAAAATATTTATTTTTTTTTATGCATCCGCATTCCTTACATCCCAAAATTGCTTTTTTAAAAAATATTATTATTAAGTTTTATTTAAATTTTTAATGTGTTTTAGCTTTTCTTTGTGGGTGCGAAAAGAATTTAAAAAGGTGCTTATCGTGATGAAATTTTAAATTAAAAGTTTTCTAATGAGTTTTAGTCAATTTTTCCTCTTAATAACAACAGTAGAGCAATATGAATTAAAGAACATAAATAATGCAACATAAACAAAAGCAGCGACTGCAATTCACCCCATCCAAAAGTGCGGGAATACAAAATGGCACAAATAATCGGCAGCCCCCAATAAAACGAGATCGAGATTCTCAACTTTTTCCGTAATGTAATTTAAAGTCAAGTCTTACAAATATAGACTAACTGAGGATATAAGGACATGATTTAAAGTAACTGTTGAGTATATTGTAATAAGCTAAATAATGTATATATTTTACCGGTCTTTTTTTCTTTTCTCCGCCACTATCTGATTTCTTGTTCAAGAAATATTTTAGAACTGGACTTAATAATTCTTCTGGTACATCTTTGGTCGACCCTATAGAAAAGGAAATAAAAAGGTTTATAAGTTCATTTTTGACGATCCAAAACTGGAAAGTTCCGTGAGTTCATTTATTTCGACCTCCACTTTCAGCTATGTGAACCCTCGTGTGGTGAAACCTAGGGCTTGGAGCTAAAATGTAGGTCATGGGTCTTGAGACACAAATTATCTTGTTGAAACTTTTCAACAACCGACAAGACGTATGGACACATGTGTAAGTTATTTACATACACATTACTGACATAGTAACTCCTCTAACATGCATTCAATAACATTTGAAAAAGAAAATAGCAGGATAGTAGATTCACATGTGCCCCTACAGAGGGGCAAATGTGAATTATTGAAGACGATTAAAAAAATATCATAAGGTAATGATATACACTTTTTTCTAATTGTAATGTATTTCTAATCTAAACGTAATCCTTATTTAAATATATTTTTACTAAAAATCCTTAAAAAAAAAAAAAAAAAAAAACAGGACACAAAGGAAGACTATTAAATTATGCGGACATTTTAGCGCTGAGAAATTGATAATATTTTTTAAAAAAATAAAGAGATGAAAAAAGTTCATGAAATACACCGCCAGTTCAGTCATTTCCAGCCGAGGACTGCAGTTTCGTGCTTATTAGCACTCATCAGCCTGGCATAGGAAAGTGACTGAGCTGGAGATGGAAAACCTCGGCTGGAAATGACTGAGCTGGCAGTGTATTTCATGTATTTCTGCTTTAGCCCTGGCTATTGGGTGGTAATTTACTGAATATGAAAAATGTTATTTACATATGTTCTCCTTTCCCCTACTCTATTAATTTCACAAGTATATTTAAAATTGCATTTTTTGGAGGAATGTATACCTTTTCGAATAACTTACGCAGAAAAGAGTTAGTACAAAATCGTGAAACGTGTAGAAGCTTCTTTCAAAATCAAAAGAAGAAAGCTATGATCATACGTACCAGAAATTATGTTAAATATAACACTAAGTATGTAGCCGACGACGGTGCAAGAAGTAAACCCAACAGTGCCAATCAACATGAATGAAATGCGGTAGACATAGAGCACATCCCTGGAGGGAATAAATCTTGCATGAATAACATTTTTCTTCATTAAACATATATACACACAAAATCAGTTGCATACATAATGTAAGAGCTTTAAGTGCCCTTCAAAATATTTGTTCTCTTTTTGCATAGAGATCAACAATTTATTTTTTACAATTGCTAGTAGTGCTGTAGTTTGGGGAAGGTGGGAGGGGGGGGGAAGAGAAGGGGAGAGGTTTAATATTTTGTTTCTCACTGTAAAAAATATTCATGCTTGTAAATTGGATTTAAAGCAACTTTTCATTTGTTGAATCCCCTCAAACCTTAAGGGAAGTTCCATCATTCTTTTTTCTAAGTACAGCACTAGTTATTGATATTTGACCCTCTCAAAAATAATATTTCCTAACAATATAAAGCCCTCTTTTTAACGTTATGGGCTTTTAAAGCGACGCAAAGTGCACGAAACGTATAAAGTTTCTTAGCATAAGTTAAAAAATACAATCGGTGCTAGATTTATCTAAAAGTTAAATAAGCTATTTTAGTACCTTTTGTTGGAACCCTGAATCGCGAAGAATGCATAATTTGTTCCTAAAACAATGAAAAGAACTTGAAAAAATTAATTTCCTTTCTAAGAAACCTGGAAAATTTTAAACAATGAAGTCCTAAACCTTGAACTTAAAAATTTCTAACAAATGAGAGGTGTATGGAATACCAAAATGGGGCAAATTCAGCTTCTTGATACATCTTGTATATAAAAAAGGCAAAAACTAAGGTTCTCGGGTTTCTGAGACATTGCCTGAGGTAAATTTTTGTGACTCGCATGTTTCATATTCAGAATATCAAGCTTGCTTCATCCTGAATTTAGTATTATAGAAGTTTTTTTTTCTGGATTTTATCTTACTTCTATTGCATAGTGTTAATCTCTTAAGCACGAGTGAAAAAATTGCACTACCTATATTCTTTTTTGTTTTTCTGCAGCCCCGTTAAATCTGAACTCAGGATTGTATTTAATTGTTTTGCAATAAATAAAAATGAACATTCCTTTTGTGACCAGATGACAACGGCAGTTGAACCTCCATATACGACGGCAAATCAAAAAGTCTTTGCGCCTATTTTTTATTCGACAAAAACAGGTACATACAGGTATTTACAAATATATGTAGTGTACTACGTACCTTACATTATTTCTCCACATAGTCGCGACACCGTCCAGACATTTGTCCCATTGCAGCACTAAATTAGAGATCCCCTTGTGGCAAATTCTTCCGGTGCCTGTGGAACCACCGTCAGACCGTGTTTTTGGCGTCTTCGTCACATGTGAATCTCTGTCCTGCCAGAAACTTCTTCAGTGGAGCGAAAACGGGAAAATCACTAGGTCAAGGGCTGAACTGTAAGTGCCCCTGTGAATTGCTATGGGGTTTTGTCCGTTGCTCCAACAAAACGAATAACAATCGCTGCTCATAAGTTGTAGAAGTCTGAAGAACTACCGTCATCTTAAATGACTCCGCTCTTCTGAGCAAAAAGCAGATACGGCTGGTACGGTCCAAGGAACTGTCACTGCTGGGAATGTATATGTTTGCTTTGTATTCACAGCCATATTTCGGCTTAAAAAAAAAAAAATAAGCGCAAAGACTTTTTGATTTGCCCTCGTACTTTCAATTTGATATCATCGACAAGCACTAAACAATTCTAAGGAATACGAACATATTTTACTCCCAAATTTGATTTACACTTACTCAGAAGAGACACTTGTAGTTGAAGTTACTGTATCATTAATAAAGAATGGACTATTAGTTGCACTATCTTCAACTGCATCAAACAAGGTCGACATCTCGTAGGGGGATAGGGTTGCGTTCGTCCATTCGTTATCAACACATCCTTCAATTGATATCGGAAGAGTTTTTGGCGGTGGAGCATAAGATAAGATTCCCCAACTAATCCATGATGTAAAAATTATAGAGGTTATTACTCCTAGTACTATTCCCTGAAAAAAAAAAAAAAAAACTGTGGTCATTTCATTGAATTACGTAAGTACAGTGGTTATCAACTTTTTCACTATCGAGGACCACTGTGCACCCTTCCGAATCCCATGCGGACCACATATGAGGTAGTGAGAAACAAAGGGATGCAAGTGGCAAAATTAAAAATTTGGAGATAACCAGTACAAATGGTAGGTGAACCTCTCCTCTGTTTTGGGGCAAGAGATTGTACTAGTAGCCCTAGTTGGTGCTGTTGTATAACATGATTTAGAAAAAAAAATTCAATGAAAGCCATCCTAGGATTTGATCTTTAAACGCGTTTTACTCGAAACTTAAAATAGTCCACTTGCATCCCTTTGCTTCTTACTGCTTCATATAAGGCAGTAAGAAACAAAGGGATGTAAGTGGATATTTTCAAGTTTTAAGTAAAACGCGTTTAAAGTTCCAGTCCTAGTTGGGCTTTCTTTGAAAAGTTTTTCTGAATCCTTCTGTATAGCAGCACCTGTCAGTGCTACTAGTATGCAATTTTTTGTCCCAAACAGAGGTGACATTCAATTACCATGCGTACTGATATCTCCAAATTTTTAATTTTGGCCCTTCTGACTGTATCATATGATAGAAATAATATTAGAGTAGCTGAAATGAGATGAATCAGAAAGTTCATGTGCATTAATTTTCACTTCCCAGATCCAAGTTTAATTTACACTAGCTGTTCGCGGACCTCATTAATATTGCTCGAGGACCACATGTTGAGAAGCAGTGCGACAGTAGACGTCGTTACAAAATGTATCCATTTATGTTACATCATTCCATTGATGTGCAAACGATAATGGTTTCTTTAGCTTACAAATAAGAATGAAACAAGGGAAAAAAATATGAAAATTTCATTTTATTAAAATTTGTTCCGAAAACTTTCGAGAGTTAGTAATGATGCATCCTTCTTTTCGAAAGCTTAAATAATGAATTCCAATGTTGAATATTCAAAATATGAGATTCTGATACAATTCTGATACAATTTGTGAAAATGTAGTCTCATATAATTGTTAGTGTGAGTAACAAGACGATAAAATAGAATGAATATGAACATGAAATACACAACATTTTCTAACTTAAACTACACTTAGGGAAAAATAATAATAAATAAATAAATAAATAAGATCAAAATATTTTTTTTCTTCTTGTCTTGAATTCAAATCATATTTTTCGCAATCACGAATTGCGATAAGACCCTACTTGTTGGGTTTCTTGTTTCTGCAAACAGAATGGAGTGGAAATAGCCAAGAAATTTGCTCCCGTCATAATATGGCTAGCGATTTTCTAGAATAGGTAATACGAGGCATATCCAAGAAAAAAGAAATGCTGATTAGAACGTAGAAATAAAGATAAAGATTTTAATGGCCGACATCTAAAAGTACACTTATCATAAAGATTCAAATTTACAGCGTATAACGTTACGCATTCTTATTTCTTATCTATCTCAAATAATGAGAATTAGTAATCTAAAAATTTTCGTTTAGATTAAGTTTTGTTGCTTAAATTCCTTTGTATAGGTCTATGTGGTTTTCCTGAAAAAATAAATTTTACACAAAAATCACCCTTTTTTAAATGTAAGGTCTGCTTTAGTTAAACCCTGAAAACAAATATGAATAAAATCAAAACACAGACGACTTGTATCTACGATAATAGAAATTCCGCTCTGTGAATAAATATTAAAATACAACCGTCGCCATGGCAATCTAAAAAAGAAGAGCAGCATCAACTTTCGTCAATTGAGGATAAGAAGCTATTCGTGATTGGTAGTAAGAACATAATTTTCCGTCGATAATGACAGCGAGGAAAAAAAAAAAAAATGCGGGCAAAGTACGCGCAACAAAAGATATTTTTTCTCAGTTTTTGAGAACCGGGGGAAAAAATGCAATATTTTGGATCGATTTAATAAATGTCAATAAAATGTCGTTTAATTTTATTCAATAACACTTAAATGCTTATAATACATGGATTTTATTCGATGTCATTTCAAGATATGATCATAATAATATTTGTTGTAACTTAATAACTTGTTGTATTTTTCTCCTCAACGTTTATTTACTAAACATTTATATACTTAACATTTATTATATTTACTTAATTTAACTTAGAGATAATCGTTTTTTTTTTCTTCTTTTCAATAATGATGCACTACTTTATAATATAACTAATTGCTCGTATAGATCTGAACATGAAAAAAATATGAAGAAAATAATTGATAAATTTTTATACACTCGAACTCGCTTATAAAGAGCCCTGATTTAACGAGAACTTGGATTTTGCGAAGAAGTCAAACGGATTTGGTTGTTACAATGTTACGTCTAGGGGAACATAACTCGCTTTTAACGAGCAAGTCCCGCCTAAAGCGAGCAAAATTTTTGCATTTCATAAAAGTTCTGCTAATTTTCACCTTAGAAAATATTATCCTATTTTTGGAAAAATTTGAAAAATAATTTTGAATTCAGCCGACAGTTATTGAAAAAGACATAAATTCTGAGAATAACAGCCCTCGACATTCTCAATAGCTTCTAAAGTGCAGAAAAACTGGCTTCTAAAGTGCAGAAGCTACAGACGCAAATCACGATGTTTTTGGAGCGATATGTTTCTCGAAAACAGCAACAAGAGATATTAAGACAGTTTAAAGCAAAAACCAACTTTTTTGTTACTATTCAGAATTATAAAAATAATTATGATTTTTTTTCCTGAACCCGTGTTTTACGAGCACTCGTTTTAACGAACAAATGTCGAGGTCCAATCGCGCTCGTTATGCGCAAGTTCGACTGTATTTAGTCTTTTATTTTCCAAGTCCATATTCCCGCTCGTTCACCTATCATCTCTCTCGCAATAATAGACAAAGGCAAAGGCGTATCAAGCTCAAAAAGGAAGTTTTAGGCAGGTACGTCATTTGGACAGTCGTCCACCATCTAAGGGGGCCAAAAGATGCTTTCTTTTATGTTTGCTATGGTGAAGCTACGTGTTTTGCTACTTGAATGTGGTGTTTCTTGATGATGGATTAACATGGAGTTAATAAGAAACCACAATCAAGAAGCAAAACACGCCACTTCACCATTTCAGACATAGAAGAAAGCATCGTTTGGCCCCAAGACGGCGGACGTGTCGTTACTAAAGCTACGATTTAGGGCTTTAGGGCATCTCCTTCCCCCTACCCTTGAGATTTACCCTTGATTTTGGTAACACTGCCTTCTGGATACGCCATTGATTTTTCTTTAGTTTTTGTAGGGTTATCAAATATTTTATTTCGATGCATGTAGATGGCAGCACCACAACCTTTTATTGGTCAGTTGGAATAAATGGAAAATTATTCTCTTATTTACGCAGATAGAAGGCTACAGAAAAGATTTAGATACTAATAATTATTTGCACCTTCTCTGCTACTTTAGATGTGCAATTTAGGTGTTTTTAAACTAAATTATTTGTGAGTGAAGACTGGGCAACATAAAAAAGACATTCTGAGAGTTCCCGTGTTTCCAAAAGCATATGTAGGCTTCGTAAATATTTTAAGATGCCTCTGTGAAAAAAAGTTTTTTTTTTTTAGTTTAGTTTAAATTCTGTCCCCTTTTCCCTCAACTGACTCTGCATTAAATAGTTGTGGAAAGGGTGGTGCATATGTGAATTTTTTTTTGGTTTCTTTATTTTAATAAAAATATTATTAATTTCTCCGAGTTAAGATGTCCTCATATTTTAATAATCTCTTCTTTGTGCCAAGGAATGTTTTTAGATTTTTAAAAAATATATTTCTTTTTTTTATAGTACTTCAAAAAGAAAAAAAAATGTCTTCATTCGTTCACATGTGTGGTTCACCAAATAGCTTGATTCCATATCCTCTCTATAGGGGCACATGTGATCGAGATTTGTTAATCCGATATAATTGTAAATGCATTGGTTCGCGTCGATAATTCCTTCGGATTATTTAATATTTTGCTGCTGAACTTTTCAATTAAAATCAACTGTCCAGTTAAAACTGGCAATATAATCCGATTGAGATCAATTTTTATGAACACTAAAAATATTAACTACCTTTTACTGTAGATGTTTAAGTGCAATGTAATCATTTAAAATAGTATATAACATTCATCCTGTGAAGTGTATGCTTCATGCAATGCCGCTGCGCTGCACACACTAGTGAATCTATACTAATAATATAAAGCTGAAGAGTTTGTTTGTTTGTTTGCACGCGCTAATCTCAGGAATTACTGGTTTGAATTGAAAACTTTTTTTTGTGTTGAGCAGCCCATTTATTGAGAAAGGCTATAGGGTATTTTTTTTAAAATCAGATTGAGCAAAATCTTTGTAATTGTAAATTAAATATTTAACTAAAGTTTAGTTCTATGAGTTCCTAATAGATGCCGGGGCAAGTTTAGTTTTATGACTTTCTAATAGATGGCGGGGTAAGTTTAGTTCTATGAATTCCTAATAGATGGCGAGGTAAGTTTAGTGCTATGAATTCCTAAAAGATGGCGGGGTATGTTAACTCAGCGAGAGGTTTATCTGTTTTGGCGAATACTTTTAAATTCTATAGAGACTTTTAAAAGTGTGCACGCATTTTAGTTGAAGAAAAATGGTGATTTTACAACATAAGGGAGGGGGGGGGGCTGGATTGTTTTTAATTCAGCAGACATCCTTTAAATTCTTAGCACGGGCATTGCCACGCGGGTACTGCAAGTCACTGATAAAACACATTCGATAGGAGAAGGGTTGACTTTATACGTTTGAAACGGTATGATTAACGCACGTTCGCACATTTCGACTGTTTTTGGATAAAAGAACAATATTTGAATTAAGAACGTACTGTACATTACAGTTGACATAAAAGTCAGGTAAACAATTTCGACAAATTTCTTATTTTTAAAGTAAAACCGTCTAAGGATCAAATAATGTCGCATGCATGGTTTCAGGCCACATTTTATCGATATATGACATCATATACTTACCTTTTCATTAGTGCGTTGTGTCATCATTCCAAGCGTAAACATGGACAGAAGAGGCCCACCAGTGAGTCCAAAAATAAGGAAACCAGCCTGAATCAAATTGTCAAATTTCGAAACAAGAAAACTCAGAGCCAAAGACACAGCACCGTAAAAGAAAGCTGTAGCAAAAGAAAAAGAATAAACTTTAAACAATTAATTAATATTTTTGGAAAAAAACATATTTCATAACTGAAAATTTGTTTAATCCAAAAGATTCAGTTACAGTCCGTTGTGGTAAAAGGAAACATATGGGGATAATGAAAATTCTATCACCACACTTGTGGAACTGAACTGTTGATGTTAAAACTGGGGTCAGTTGAGGTAAAAAAAACCATGAGGTAAATGGAAACTATAACCATAATTGTGGAACTAAGCTGTTGATGATATAATTGGGGTCAGTTGAAGTAAAAGGAAACATGGGGTAAATGGAAACTCTTATCACTACACTTGTGGAACTAAAGTGTTGATGAGTAACAAATAAGTACTATATAGATTCTGAGAGTTTCTGTGTTTTGTAACAATAGCACAGAAGTCGTCATTGCTTGAAGGTGACAATGAGAAACAAGTTGTCTTTTATATTTTAAGAATTTTGAATTTTTCTCTCCAGCAGGTTTACAAATGCGAAGTAAGTGGTCTGAACCAGTTTTACTTGTCATGAAGAATTTTACTAAAAACATTTCTTTATGAGTCTTCCCTTACGCTTCTAAACTGACCTATAAGAACCTCAAGGGGAAATAAATGGGATATGTACATTTACCCCCTAGTCTATGTAGTAAAAGGAAACATAATTTCATTCACTAACAAACAGCAAAGAAGCCAAAATTTTCATACTCAGTAACCTTAATAAACGGGGTATATCCATTTACCCCCTAATCTTTGGGGTGAACTGAAACATAATTTAATTCACTAACAAACAGCAATAAAGTCAAAATTTTCATACTCAGTTACATTATTAAATGGGGTGTGTCCATTTACCTACTAGTCCTTGGTTGTAAAAACAAAACAATTTCATTCAGTAACAAACAGCCGTAAAGCCACATTTTTCACCTTTCAGAGAGTTGACAACTCCTCCTTAAAGCGGGACATCGTCTGTGGACGACACTTTAACCCTTTTCAAATAAAAAATGAATCCCATGTAAAATGTATGAAGTGTTGACTAGGTGATCTAATATTTTTCTCCTGCGAGAGTTAGTCAATGCACGAAGGTAACATTTACTAGGCGGTAAACGGATGCTTTTGCACTGAACATCGGATGCTAACTTTCTTATTGACATTGCGTAACATATGCCTGTTTGTAGCTACTTTTGCCCTTTCTGGAAGACTAATAGATGTAAGAATGCTGCTATTTTACTACTGGTAACTAACGCCAGCTGCTATTTTGCAACTAAGTGCTAAGTTTGATATTAATGTCTGATACAAAGTCTTGTTTGTTAACTAGTTTACAATATTTATTCAAAAAAAATTGTTTTTACTAGATGGCCAATGTCTGTTCAAAATTCGTTTTGGGAATATGTGTGCATCACCTAACTGAACATCATTTCTCAAAGTATGGTTTTAAAAAACTGAGTACCTCACAAAAAGTCAGATTTCGTGTTTTTTATTAGCACTAATTTTTGTGCTCAAACTTTTAATATTATGATTTTGCATTGATTTCTGACCATTTTTGCAATTGGGAGCATGCTTTAGGAGTAACGGTTACGACGAGGGATATCACGCAGGGTATCATACTGCACAAAACAAAATAGCAATGTGCCATTGGAACAAAAACTAAAAAGGTATAATGAAATTTGCAATGCATTTTCTATCATTACTTACTGATAATTTTTGAAATGAAGGCTATTTTATGCTCAGATATTTTTTTCCTTCCAAGGGCTGGGCGGATGATATCTTCCATTGTTACAGCAGTGAGCGAATTGACTGCCGATGACGTTGTGCTCAGTGAAGCGCTGAAAAGGCCACAAATGCACAGGCCAGCTAAACCAGGGTAAGTACTAAGAGCAGATATCATAAATAATGGAAGTAACTGTAATAGTAAAAAAAAACATCAAATCAATAAGTCTCATCGTTCGGATCTGCGATCTTTGTACAGAAACATTTAATATTTGGGTTTCGATATGTTTATCACTTTTTTTAATGCTAGAGGTACCCGCAGGGCTTTGCCCGCAGTAGAATATTAAAAGGTCATTTGGTTCGCCTGTATATACTTATATTTAACATCTACTATATTAGTTAAGCTTTTTTTCCCCAAGATCTTTTCATATTTTTGCTAGATTTGAAAACTTAGCGTGTAGCTTAAAAGAGACCAATAGAAATGTTAGAAATAATTTAAAAGAGGGAGGAAGTTTCCCTTCCTTGATTAAAACGCAAAAATAAGACATTTTCCCAAAAATGAACATTATAGAAAGAACGTTGTAAAGCAATAATTTACTGAACATTATTTTATGGAAAGTAAGAAAATTAAAGCAAACGACTTTTTCTTAACGGATAAAATAATTTAGTTGAAACCTTTTTTAATAAAAGAGAAGAATTTGAGTTCCAAAAATCAGTACGTTTTTAAAAATGTTTAAAACGAAATTAAAAAAAAAGTAATGAAAAAATCAAAGGGAGTAAAAGACGCATTCTGAAAAATTTGCATGCAAAACGAACATGCTAAAGCTGGTGCAAATTCAGTCACAAATAAGCGTGGTATTTAGTTATGAACATTAGCACGGCAATATTTAGCGAATTCTCTCAAAAGGCTGACGCAGTAAATAACCTATCAAAAATTAATTTGCTCATATTGAAATGTTACAGTTAAATAAAAGTGCATTTCATATCACTATATTTGTGATTATTTATCACCTGTCTTCAAAATCTTATCGGGCAGAAATCAAAGTTTTCAACTTGCAGAAAATTAGTAGATAATAGAAAATACAAACCTGATCAGATGATGTAATAGATGCATTGGGAGCTGTTATTGGATCACAGTTTGCAAAATAGGCATAGACGATAATGCCTATGAGGCAATTTAGTAAGTTAAAGGCTACCCATAAAGGAATGCTCAAAAATAAGGCGCTAAAAAAATTGAAAAATAGTTTTAATTTAAACCATTATTTTATTCTACAATACGAAAAGTAGCAATAAGATCAATATTAACCAAACATATTTACACTACAAATAAAAAAAGTTTGATTGTACACACAATAGAAACTATACTTTTATAAAATTAAAATATTACATTGTTTCAATGAACTTCTAAGTTGAATGAATTTTTTGTTCAAACAAGTGTAATTCCCACAAATCCACGAATGTTTTGCAAAAATAAACGACTGAAGTTAGTTTTTACCAGTTTTTGGGTGATGGAGAAGAAAATTTAAATTTAACTTGGCATTGTATTGCTCGATTAAATTATATATTTTCGTAAGTATAATTAAGAGACAACAAATATTTCTAGCGCTAAACAAGCGTCTTTAGTGTAGTGGCTCAAAATTTCGCAAACTTATCAGGCCAACAAAATTTCAAATTTCAACTGAGAGTTTTTGTGCTTACTCAAGTGTTTCCCAAACTTTTCTTCTTTTTTGTAAGTCGTTTTCTTTTATATTGCTTCTAATTGAGAAAAGTTTTTGGCCAGTTTTGGATAGCTGAATTAACTTAAGAATTATCGTTCCAGATACCTCTTAGATAAATAATCGTAATTGGAAGTAACAATCAGGTTTAAATAAAAGAAAAAAATAAAATGATTCTTTCACTCAAAATTAAAATTCAGACCTTTTTAAATTTTTTAAACTCAAAAAATTGGTCATGGTTTTTAATAGGCTGAAGCATTCCGTGTCACTGATTTTCTGCATAAAAACCCTATAAGGGAGACCCCTCCCCCATTTGAATTCCTGAATACCAAAGGACTTCTGTGCTACATTTGGCAAAGATCCGAGGTAAACTGTAGATTCGTATAACAAAACACACCCATCGTTGTAAGGGGGTGCGCCAAATTAGGCTGTGTAGATAAATAAGGCCATGTAGACATATAAAACCAACTTCCAATTTTCCCATGTAGGATAGCGAAAATTCGTTAGACCGTAATTTTATCGTCATCAGAAAGCCTAACTAATATTAAGGCGTTATAAACAAGGTAATTTGCGAATGACTGATAATATTTTCGAATGACAACTGATTTTGCGAATCCTGTTTTAGAAATTCATGAATTAAAATTTACATTAAGTTTGAAACTGATTCCTTTCAAGAAAAAAAGTTTGTTCAGAAAATAATTTAACCTTTTTCTTTAAAAGAAATAAAGTTACAAATAAAATTTGTACTAACACAGCTTAACTGCCATTTTATCTCAACTTATTATTTGATGAGTGTTATAAAGAGACTACGAGGTAATCAACAATGGCCGACTATTTTAAATTCTGAAGCAACCAATACCCGATCGTGACTCACCCTTTAAACACAACTCGATCCAAAGAAATATTAATTTTCTCATTGATGCATTAGAACGTACAATCCTTTAAAATTCAAGACATACGAATTTTCAGTAGGACGAAAATCAAGTGGGCACTTGCCATTCAAGAATGGTGTTTCCAGTTTTTTGAAAATTAGCGGAATGACTAACTAGAAAGACGAACGTAACGCTTAAAGAAATTAACTGATTACTATTTCAAGAAATTTTAACTACAAATTATTGCAATTGGATGATAAAAAAGAAATTGATACGTGAACGAAGGAATGCGATATATTTAATTTCAAACCAGATATATGCTATTTATAGGATATTTTAGGTCATTGTGACCGACTTCTATAGACTAAGCGACCACTGGTGCACTTACTCTACCACAAGAACTAACTTTTACTTGAAAAATTAAGAGGGTAGATGCTTTTATCCACAAGTGGTTGCATCCCATTTATTCATTAAATTGCACAATGTTAAAATTCAGGAAACCTTTATGGTAAATATCGCTGCACAATGGAGTGTTTACAATACAATATTTTTTTTACAGTGAATATTACCGAAAAAATAAACGATTGCAGTGTCAACTAATACACCGCGTGATTTATAGTGTGGATGTGTCACAACTCGCACAGTGGGCAGCAAAACCACCTGACAATTCGAAAGTCTCGAGATCAAACCTGCTGCTCGCATTTTACGTTTTTTAACTCTCGTCTATGCTACCGTAAAATTTTACAGTTAGGATTTTACGGTAAAAGTTACTGGCAGCATGGATGCCAGTTTTTTTTTTTTTTTTTTTTAACAGCGTACGCATGGTTACCTTTTGCTGTATTTTGAGCCCAATAAACACATTTTCCAACAATTTGTCATGAGAAATAACATAAAGAATAAAATCGATTTCATAAACTCACGCTCTTGCTCTCGGAACATTTCTGACTGTCAGTAATCTCTGTACTTGCACTTGGTTTACGCCGAAGGTCGCCATTGAATCGATGATGGCATTTAGCAGGAAATTCCATATCGTATAACGAACATCCAGTCCAAATTCAAAGCTATGAAAAAAAAAAACAAGTTAATTTTTTGCGTGAATTAAAGCAATTTCGGGTTGCGTTCGCTTTCCTCTACCGGAAGCTACCAGTCGATTGGTCAAAAATGTCACGTGGTTCAACCAACCAGCTTAAATTGCGGTCTACCTAAGGCCCCTATATAAACGAGCCGACGCATCAGCTTAAGATTAGCCTTTTTGGATCGCAGCGCGGGTTTGAGTGGTTGTCTTTTCTGGCGAGTTATCGCGTTGGTGATTGTTCACTGTAAGCAATTATTAGCGGCATATGAATTGTTTATAAATAAAATTTTATTTCCTACAAATTTGGTGAAATCCGAAACTTTGCTGTGGTAACCCAAGGAGTGCAACAATGAAAAATCCGATACAAAATGGCTAAATTTAAGCTGATGCTCGGCCTATCTATATAGCGGCTCTAGGTAAATCAACCGTTGAGGCTAATAGAACTACAGGGTAGCTTTCATAGAACAGTGCGGTTAGTCACCGGATGGTATGTACACGCAATTTTAGAGCATGAGCTTCGGAGAAAAAATTAGTCATAACAGTTGTAACTGGAACTATCTGCTTCTTGTATTTGACAACTGTTTAATGTGAGCTTTTGTGCCTCATTGATTTACTAAACGACTTCGTAGAAAAAAATTTTGAGCTTTTAAATTTTTCAATTTTGCGAAAAAAAATATTTTCCTGGAAGAATGAGAGAGCAATTTTATAAAATTTTAAATATCTGCCGGTAAATAACAATTCTGCATGTGTAACGTAAGCGCGATTCTGCGATGTACCTTCTCACTGCTAGGATTAGTGATGACATAGGGTAGACCGACCAGTGAATAAACAGCTAAGCACAATTTCATTTTTAAAAAATCCTAGTAATTTTAAATTTTGTACTATACAGATCGTGATAGTTAAAACATTTTAATTGATCTATGTAAATATCTCAAAAAAATCCCGGGAACCTAAATGGTACCGCTTCCGACTTTTTTAGGTGTTTAAAGAAAAAATACCATAAGGACCCAGTGAATGAACACCTACAACCAGTAAATGAACACAAATTGGTCCAGTGAATGAACATGATAAATATTGATTCAAAAAGTAACTAAGTTTCTTTGAGATCTATCTATCTATATAACTATCAATATATATTTATTAATCTATCTATTTATATAACTATCTATATCTATTTATTTATCTATCTATTTATATAACTATTCATATCTATCTTTTTATACCTCTATCCATCTATCTATATATCTTTCTATTTTTCTATCTATTTACCTATTTTTCGATCTATCTATGTCTCCATCTGTCTATCCACATATCTGTCGGTTAATCTAAAAACGTATTTTTCTATCTACACATCTATCGGTCTATCTCTTTGTCTATTTACCTATTTATCTATGCACTTATCTATTTTTCTATCTATCTAGCTATCTACTTATCTATATCTAGCTACTATATATTTATCGATCTATCTATTTATCTATCCACCTGTCCATCTACTTATCTATCTATACATCTACTTATCTATCAACTTATCTGTTTACTTATCTACTTATCTATCTACTTATCTGTATACTTATCTACTTATCTATCTATCTACTTATCTGTATACTTCTCTACATATCTATTTATTTATCTATCTATCTATCTATCTAACTGCTTATCTACCTGTCAATCTACCTATTTGTCTATCTACCTGTCTATCTATCTACCTATCTATCCCTTTATCAGTCGATCTACCTATCTATCTCTTCCTCAGTCTATCAGCCGATCTATATCTATCTATCCACCTATCTATCTATTAACCACTACCTATCTATTTATCTATCAATAAATCTATCGATCTAGCTATTTACCTACCTATTCCCTTTCTATATTTATCTACATATTTATCTATTTACCTCTTACTTTTCATATATCTATCTCTATATCTTCCTCTATCTATTTATCTATCTATACACAAGCATACATACATATCTACCTATCTATTCTCTATCTTTGTATATATATTTCTATTTCTCTATCTCTCTATCTACCTGCCTATCTATCAAGGGAGATAAAGATATAGATTGATAGATAAGTAGATAGGTACATGCAGATAGTTAGAAATCTAGACAGACAGGCAGATAGATAGATATTTAGGTAGATAGATAGTGAGAGTGGTAAAATAGATAAGTAGATACATAGATATGTAGGTAGGTAGGGTAATATACAGATTGAGATATAGATAGATAAAAGATAAAACTCAGTAAAAAGTGCATTGTTTGCGAAAACAAAAATAAAGAAATTATCTTTACTATTAATAAAGCTGAAAGTCTCTCTGTCTATCAGGATCTCTGTGACGCGCATAGCGCCTAGACCGTTCGGTCGATTTTTGGCACAAAATTATTTGTAGCATGGGGGTGTGCACCTCGAAGCGATTTTTTGAAAATTCGATGTGGTTCTTTTTCTATTCCAATTTTAGAAACAAAATTATCATAAGATGGACGAGTAAATTACGAAATTATCATAACGTGGAACCGTAACATGGGTACAAGCCAATTGGCGAGATACGAAATTATAATAACGTGGAACCGTAATATGAGTACAAGCCAATTGGCGAGAAAATTCATCATACATTATTTGTAAATGTGCAGGCGAACCAAAAGACCTTTTAATTTTTCTATTACGGGCAAAGCCGTGCGGGTACCACTAGTAAAATATATGATGAGTCAGGGAAAAAACGTTTTCAGTCCATTTTCCTAAATTTTTCAGGAGAGCAAAAAACAGTTTTTCTCTCTATATGTTCTAACATACATTCAACTGGTTAACAACAGGACAAAGAATCGTCTGGCGCGACGGGATAGGTGCACAGCAACGTGATTCACTGGCCTCCCCACTCCACAAACTGGACCCTGAGGGGTTTTCCCACTGCGCGCTGTGACTGAAAGCGCTTTAACCCCCTCAGTGCCATTAGTTTTTAGCCTACTTTCCCAGTAAAAGTCAGAAAAAGAAGAAAAAAGCATGAAAGAAGGCTTAATGCATCTTAAAAATATTGCGAAAAAGGAAAAAAAAAAGTCAAAAATAAATAAAATAATTAAATAAATATCGAAAAATTAAAAATTGGAAAGTAGGGTATTGAGATGGGAAAAAATATCTGTCGGTCTGTCGGTCCGTCGGTCTGTCTGTCTGTCCCCCCTAATAACTTTTGAATGAATAGTCCGATTCGAACAAACTTTTTTTTTGTTCGAAAGATCTCGGCGAGGACACCTCATTCCCATATTTCACTTTTTGATTTGAATTATTTTTTGTTCAATTTTGAACGGTTCAAAAAAACTTAACATTAGCGCCTACGGGGAAATTCAAGGCAATTCCGAACTGAGAGGCGGATTTGCTTCAAACAAACTTTGTAAGAAAAGCTTTTGATGAAAAACTTGTATACAGTGGCTCACAAGTGTTCGTACACTTTGAAATTTTTTAGTAAAACCAAAATAACTCGAAACTGAATTCAAATATGAAGTCCAATATTTTTTCACATCATTCCTATGTCATTCTAAATACAACCCATTGGATTTGTCAAAATATTGACGGATCTTCTTTTGAAAATGGGTCAGAAAACGAAGAGACAGAGAAATAACACACCACAAAAGTCATCGTACACTCAAATATTTTTGAATAAATTCATGATCAAAACTATCACATGCCGTTTTATTAATATTTTTGCATTGTTTTGACCCTTAAAAGTCATTTGGCTTCAATTCTTTTGTTTATTTATTTCTTAATATTGTGCTTATTACTGTAAAATGGCTGGTATTCGTAAAAAACCGCAAACACCATTCAAAATTTGAATTTTTTCCCCACAGTAGTGGTAAATTGGTTTGAAATGTCTCTAAATTAGTTAATTTATTTGTTTGTATAGTAAAATGCTTTAAAGAAAGGAATCGGACCGAAAACAGGGTAAGAAAAGGTCAATCGGCAAAGTTGACAAAACGTGATCGGAGATTTAGAGTTAAAAAATTTATGAAAAATACACATTTGAGTGCTTTAAAAGTTTCTGCAGAGTAAAATGAAACATTATACATTTAATTTTCACATACAAATTTCTCGCCAAGTTCTCTGATTAGCTGGATTAAATGGGACCTCTTCCCGCAGAAATTTTCTTGGTCGTGCGAAAAACAGAAAACTTACGCTTTTCGTCACAAAATCAGTGATAAATAAGCTAAAAACGTTTTAGAATCAAGTCCTACTAACAGATAAAAATTAATTTAACATTTTTGATTAAATTGTTGTATAACTGTAAGTATAAAAAAAGAAATAGGAACTTAATCTTAAGAACTTATTTTGATCAGTTAATCAGGACGGTGGAGGTGTTCTAGTGTGAGGGTGCATATCAGCATCAGGACTTGACAGTTTGCAATTTTTTTTGAAATAATGAATCGTGCTGTTCCTTTAAATATTTTAAAAACCAATTTTGAACTCTGAGCCAAAAATTTGGTTGTTGGAAACAACTTTGTTTTTTATCAAGATAACGATAAGAAGCACACGGTTTTCAACGTTTGCGTCTAGTGCCTCGAAAATTGTCCTAAAGTATAGAAAATACCCCCTCAATCTCCAGATTTTAACCTAATGTAATATATTGACAGATATCTGGAGGATAGATTACGAAAATAGGGCTTTAAAACGAAAATAGAGCTAGAAACAGTAAGACTCGAAGTGTGGTTGAACACTTACTCAGAAATTACGCAAAAAAAAAAAAAAAAAAAAAAAGAAAGAAAAAGAATGAAATCTATTCCCAGACGTTTAAAAGGTGTTATGAATACTGTATGATAGTCTACTAATTAATAACTTAATCAAAAGTTAGATTATTCAATAATATATAGACATTTTATAAATTGTACGAAGACTTTTGTGAGATAAAATTTCCGGCACTTTTTGGTTTTTGATTTAAAAAAAATTAAGTTTTAATATTTTTTAAAATCTTTTCATGTAGTTTTGTTAAAAATTGATCATAGATCTTATAATAAAATATCTATTCCGAAATAATAATTCTAACCAGTAGATTGGGGCCTATTTCGTTGAAAGTCGTAGGTGTACGAAGACTTTTGGGAGCCACTGTATAAAATATATTTTTGATTTGAACAATTTTCCGTTAAATTTTGAACAGTTCAAATCCTTAACATTATCGCCTACGGGGAAACTGAAAGTCAATGTAGATTCCGTACTTGAAGGCGGATTTATTTCAAACAAATTCTGTTGGAAATAGCTCTTGACGGCAAACTTCAGACTTCGACTCCAAGAATTTAGGCGCACTTGACTCCGACTCCGACTCCTGTGCCTGACAATTAATCAGACTCCGACTCCCCGACTTCGACTCTGACTTCGTAGCTTCGGCAAAAAATTATACACGGAGGACAAATGACTGACTCCGATTCTTAGATATTCGACTCCGACTCCTTTATCTCAAAATGAGATTGACTCCGACTCCGACTCCGCAGCTATGGTTTTGACTGTGAAATAATTATTGTTGATCTGACTTGTTTTTATTTTTACGCTAAAGTTTTAATTTAGGTATTCAGTTTTCAGCGAATAAACTCGAAGTCATTTATGTTTCTACATAAAGATATGCGCAGACGATTTTTTTTTTTGACAGTAAAATCATTTCTTTAAGTTGACATTTTATTGTTTTTATTTATTTTGGTAAGTGCATTAATTCATTTAAAAAATTGTTTTTGGCAACAGGGGAAAAAGAAACGATTTTTTTTTGATATAATGTATTTATTTTAATGAGCTTATTAATTTTAATTATTATTTTTTCATTTTGAAAGCTGTTAAAGATTTTTTAATGGAAAAAAGTTTATTAGCTGCTTTGTTTAAAAGTTGCTGCTATTTTATTTGTTCGTTTTTTTACGCATCAAATTTTTTTTTAGATGAGTTAGGAATATTTTATTCCTAGAGATCAGTTTCAAGTATTTTAAAAGTATGTTTGAAAATATTTGTGATTTTAGCTATTTTTGAGAATATTGATTAGGTATTAGAAAGTAGTATGGATATACGGGAAAGTAGGCTCGTCTAGTTCTAGACAGAACTTCTTGTTATTAAATTACTGTGGACTGGTAGCGTTTTTCTCCCTTTTACTTTGCGGGGTCAATAGAGACGGAATTGAACTACAATATTCCGTAAAAACCCGAATTTCCAAATTTTTGGACTGAAAGCGTTTCCCCCCCTAACTCTTCATATAATGAAATACGTACATTAATAAATAAGCACATAAAACTATCTGCATTACAAAAAAGTACGAAAATAAAAATATTCCAAAGAAACTTCAAATTTATTTTTAAATCAAAAGAAATTTTGCCAGTGTTCATTCACTGGGTTTTCGCGATTTTTCGTACCCAGTGACTGAACATCCCTCCACGTGAAAATCTACGCATTCTGCATTGACTGAAACAATTTAAATCCATAGCCTAAATATGCATACTTAATTTTTCTTTCGTAGAGTTGAAAAATAAAATTTAATAATAAAAATAATATTTATGAAAATAATTGATAGCACGAAACCAGCTTTATTGTTTTGAAAGAGAAAACAAAACGATTCACGGCAGTAAAATTTTCAAATTTTTTTCAAGAAAATAATGCGTATCCAAATTAACCAATCAGGTGTCAGATAGCTTAAAATATCAACAAAGAACGCTTTTGTAGTGAATTTTTTTAGAAAAAAAATTGGAAGCTTATTATTTTTTTTTTTGAAAAATGACGCGCTGTTCATTCACTGGGTGGTGTTCACTCACTGGTCGGTTTACCCTAAACGGCTTTAATTTTTACCATACCCAGGTACTACAAGTCTTCCTCCTTTTTTTGCAATTTGAAACACAGCTTCAATACCTCCTACATCGCTTACTCCTTTGATAATCACTGCAAATATCCCTACGAACATGAGAAGGGCTTGAAAAGCGTCAGTCCATAAGACGGCTTTCATACCTCCCTAAAAGAAAAAAAAATCTAGATATCTCTTTTTTACTGCAGCAACGTCATAATTCAAAAGTTATAACTTATGAGTTCACACAAAAGGGTAATTTTAATAGAAATTGCTGCCATTTCTATAGTATAAAGTCAAAATTTATATTTTTATGTGTAAATATCTGGTTTCCGCTAATCAGCGATATATGTAGGGCAGTAAAGTAAATTTTGAATTTTTTGTCCTTTTAACAAATTAAGATTGATTTAAATACGCGTTTATAAGCTTGACCTGAAAATCTCCAAATTCAATTTCTACCCACTTTTGGACGTCACAATTACTTGAAAGTTATTTAGACTGTATTATGAATGAATGAAATTAAATTTGGTCGAGGAGTAACCGATGACAAAACAATGCAGCCTTCAGATTTCTTCTTTATTTAAAAATTCTTTGTTGTCACCATGATGAAACTGGCTAAGTTGATATAGAAATCAAGTTGTATGCAAGAAGAATAAGAAAAGTAACAACTATCATACAAAAAAAAAAGAAAAGGCTGCCAATGTTTATGGTTTGTCAGTCAATTTTAAGTATAAGCATAGAATTAAGTATTAGCATAGATTTAAATTATGAAAAGTACATTCTGTTTTCAGATAATAAATATTACTCCCCACTGCACTCACAAAGTTTTTTTTTATGTGCCTGAAGTCAGAAAAATCATATTTATTTAAGAAATAATCACCGTTACAAAATACCTTGAAAATGTAAAAAGAAGGTGTAAAAAATAGTTTTTCAGTTAGTGAAGTAACACCATTTTGCTTTTATATTCACAAATTTCACTTTCATGTCATGATCTACTCATTTCCCTCACAAGACTTAGTACCTGCATGTTTATTAATAAAAATAGGAACTAATATTTTACGTAATACTTAATCGTACAGTTTTCTACTAACTTAATAACCTCAGTTCTAATTGATACTTACTAATGTACAGTAGAAGGTGCAAACAGTGCCGACAGAAACTACTGATACCCATGTTGAGAGATCTGTGACAGCACTCAGCGCTAAAGCAGGACCGTAGAGTACAACGGGTATGTACAGTATCTACATCAACAATCAAATATTAACATAAGTCTGGGTTTTTACTGAAGAATGTTAATTGTTTACTCTTAAACATATAATTCATAATTAACAGTTATTGAAAAATCAATCACAATACATTAAAGTAAGAAAAAACAGCGTCAAAAAAGCACAAATTGCCAATTACAGCAGACATGTGTTTCGGCGTTACAGGGAACGCCTTTTTCAATGCAAAAAGTAATGAGCTTATGGATGAAAAAACATCCGACAAAAAGCCAAAAGCAGATAAGCATGCAGCTTAAAAGATAAAAACAGCGGATTAGCCAAACACCAATGAGAAAATTATAAACAAATAAGGAACCAATAGGAATGTAAGCAAAGGCCAAGAGCTTTCTCTGAGGTACAGTAAAAAAAGAAAGAAAGAATTCAATTGGACAAAGATTAAGCCAAAGCTTAACGCTTAAACAAAAAGAAAATGTCAATAACCGTGAACCGCAAGAAAGGAAAAGCTGAATGGGAGAAAAAAAAAACACCAGGAAATAAAATAAACAGAAACAAAAATATTCGGAAAAAGGAAAAAATAAAGATAAATGGAAGAAAAAAAAGGTGGGGGGGGGGGAATGTCAACCAAGACAAAAAAGGTAAAAATAAACAAAGCAAGATAGATAAAAATAAATGGGGAAAAAATATGCAATATATATATATATATATATATATATATATATAGATATATATAAAAAAGGATAAACACGTGTCTGCTGTAATTGGCAATTTGTGCTTTTTTGACGTTGTTTTTTTCTTACTTTACTGTTCAGCAGAAAGGTATTTATTTATCTCAAGATACATTAGTTTTAAAATAATGTGTAGTAGAAAAATTGCTTGAGCTATTTCAAAACTCACATTCTTTTCCATTATTGCTTTTCTGTAGTTTTGAATATCCCCCTCCCCCTTAACGATCAGTCGTTATGCGGCTAGCGAAAACTGAATGTAAGGAAAACAAAGGGCTGTTAGAAAAGTTCATTACTTTAATTTTTGTGTGAAAATCTGATGAATATGGATCAAGCGCGTTTGCATTAGCTGACTTTTAACTTTTCTGCGCATGTGTTTATTTTTTCCTATATGTCCATAGCGTCAATTGCTGGCAAGCAGAGTTTGACTGACGTAAATTTGTGTTCTTTATGGATTTGTTAATTTCGAGGAAAAGGGACGAAACGACTGCAGCACTATGTTCCAATCGTCTCTTGAATTGGGGAACAGCAAGAAGTCAGAAGATTGATAAACCTATTGGGATAACATCCTTTGCTCTAGTTTTAGATTCTGTGGAACAAAACTGTACAATTTTGTACCCTAGCCTTTTTTAGAGTCAGGAACTCATTTATGTAATACAAAATTGGGGTTCCAAATTGAAAACTCAAAAGTAACTTTTAAAATGAGAACTTTCTTTCTTTCCTAGCACGTATATAATAGCTGAATAACTACTAGTTATTCGGGGTTTTTTTCCTACAACTGCACTATAAAGTGACACTAGAAAAGAAAAACGGTTTTTATTTCATTAATCAATAATTAACATTCAAAAAATTAATTTTTCGCCAGCCCGCGCAGTCTCGCACTTTTCTATTCCTCCTTTTCTGGAGAAAAAGGAACTGGCTTCACCCCTTATTGCGTATTTTGCTCAATAATGCTCCCTATCCTTACATTGCACTTTTCTTCAACCTGATTTTCATTCTTATTTACATGCATTAATTTTGCTTAAAATCGAACAATACGGAAAAAAGACGTACTGAACTTAAATACACAGCAAATGATAAGTTCTAGAGTCATAAATCCCAACTTATAAGAACGTTGCATCCTTGTATATTGTATCATTGTAAACTTTCTCGGAACTGAGAAAAAAAGCAAACACCTTGAATAACCTCCACAAATGCAGCTCAGACCTGGTAAAAGCACTTCTGAGATCATCATCATGTGCCGGATTCAAATTTACACGCACCCTCTGTTACAAAGTACCGCTCTGTTGGATGGCTTTCTCTATTACTGTCTTCACTGGTTTCGTATTTCTATTCATTTAAATTTTATTTCACTCCTCTAAAAATGTCAAGGTGTATTTTCACGCCTTAAAAAAGTCCTAGGGACATCATTAACTGGATACGAGATAAATAATATATCACTTTCCTGCTGTGAAGTATACAGGTGTTTCATGACGAAAATAGAAGCTAAAAAGGAAAATTAAATATTTTAAATTGTACATATATAGTGCATCATTAACTTCTTCCTCTAAAAGAAGTATAATTAAACTCGGTTGACTCTTCCTTAATACTTGTTGTTAACATTTTGAAGCTTAGGCATAGTGAAAGCGTCCTTAGGTTTTTTACAATTTCAGCTTCAAAATTGGCTAAATTGCTTCAATGATTTTTAAAATAAGTTATAATGCAGTTTCAAACATTTTTGCATTTCCAGAAAAATGCAAAAGAAGCGATATATGGAAAGTGGACAACTGAGAGCATGGAACGTGCTATAGCAGCATCCAGGAATGGTGATATGGAACTTAACGAAGTTTGCCGACAACATGGAGTCCCGAAGGCAACTTTAAACAGACACATATGTAAGATAGAAATCGTTTTACCAATGGGAAGCGAATTACTCAAAGTTTGGGAGATTACAACCCCAAAATATAATAATAATTAGTGAATCATGTTTTGAAACTGGAGGATTTTTTTTTTTTTTTTTGAAGTCACTTGTTAAGATTCACTGGAATTGGCATTTCAAGTACCTGAACGAAATCACGTTTCCCGCAAACTAAATAAAGACAAAAGACTGTTGGGGAAAAATGGTATTACAATTTTATGTCACTGCCACCTGAATTATATATATATATAAGTCTCAGACTACCAGATAATACTGCAACAGCTTGAGCCTCTGCTTTCAGTAAGGAAGGCTCAGTAAGTTCTTTGAAATTTTATAGAGCCTTGTCGACAGGTACAATCTTGATGGATCAAAAATTCTCAACATGTACAAAACAGGATTCCCAACACTTCAAAAGAAGCCTCAAACGTTTTTAGCAAAGAAAGGCAAGTTACAGGTTGGGACAATATCAAAGCTTAATACTACGTAAACCATTAATGGCAACCTTCCCCTGTATCATCGTAGCACAAACTACTTTCTTCCTTTTTAAAGAAAAGTTTCATTTTTTTTAAACATTTCTTCCCAATCAAGCTGATGGGAATCAAACTTTGAAACGTAAACAAATACACATATTTCTTTCTTAGCTCAACATTAATGGTATAAAATCAGTATTCGCATGAAATGTTACATGTATTACTTAAAATATTAACTTACCATGTGAAGCATAAACACGAAAGAACTTATTTTTCTTGCAACTTTGCCGAATCTCCTTTCCAAATACTAGAAAACAATTGTAGTTTTAAAATTAAGAGTACACATTTTTTCATACACCGAAAAAAAAATGAAGTGTTTCTGGAATCAAAATGGGCAACTTAAAAGTCTAATTTATACCAGTAAAATTTCGGGTGAAGCAGAGGAAAAATTCTCTTTAAAGTCAGTTACGTTACTAAAATTTACTTAAAATTTTTTTCTAAAGACTTCAAAAACCGTCTAAATAAAGGCTGTAGTCATTTTTCAAAGTTAAAGCTTTGCCTTTGGTTCGGGCTTAACCAGTCTGGAAGGACCGTTCTTTAGACAAAGACGAATCACCTAATGAAGGAGCAGAGTTTATTTTGAATCTCTGGTAGCTAAAAATGTTTTACACAACAATGAGGCCTTCATTCATGAAACTTCCTGAATTCAGGAAACGTTTTTGCAGAAATACCAATTTTTCAGAAAAAACTCGTAAAACTCCTGGTGCAAAAAAAAAAAAAAAAAAAAAAAAAAGCTATGCTTCTGGGATTGTTTTTAAAACATTGGCAACAACATCTAGCAGAATGAAGGATTTATTTCCCATACATTAGTTAGAAAATGAGATTAAGATAAAAAAAAGGGCTAAATTTTGCACGCGATAAATTAAAAATGTAGCAGAAGAATAATTCCAGTACATACTTACATGTTGTTTAGACGAACTTTTCAAAATGGGATCTGTCGGTTATATATTTTTAATTTTAATGATTTTCGAACTGGTAAGTGAAGATACTTTTAAATTCTGACGTAAAAAATCAAGAGAACTGGTTTTTAGAATTGAGTAATTACTTTTCTGAGTCAGGGGGAAAAAAACAAAAAAATACTTAATGTGAAAATTGTTATTGTTTAGAATTATATTCTACGTTAAATTCTATCCGGTAACCGATGCCGATGAGGATGATGGTGACGACTTCAATGACTATGACAGCTATTTTTATGGATTATAACAATTAGCAACAAAAATATGCACTTAAAGAACATCTTGGTGCTAGCAAAGAAAAGATGACGCACCTGACTATTTAATGGAAGACATTTTTAGAAAAATAAGACATCTTTGGGCAAATCGGAAACAGATATATAGCTGCTTATTTTTGACTTCCGGAAAATTTTTGAATGCTTCATTAAAAATAATGGTAGTATAAAGATTTTGTTTTGTCAAGAAATATACATATATTTTTTTTCATTCAAGTTACAGCTATTTTTGTTTTACTGTCACAAAATTTTTGATAACCATTCACGAAACTCGTTTTGTCACTATCCTGGTATGTGAAAATGTGACCCCCTCAATTGAGGGGTGTGACATTGTTAAAGTGTACAACAATGTCACAGTGCCCTCTATTTTTCCCTTAACAAGTTTCTAATAAAAAGTAACAATGAATTTTTAATATGAATACAGTAGTTTATATATTTTTAAGTACTTTTATTTTTAAAGAACTTATGAGAGGAAAATCTGATATTTTTGGAGAATCATCTTTAAAGCATTAAAATGTGCATACTTTAAGGTGCAAAATGATGTTACTTTAGTCTGTTTAATTATTTAAATACTCAATGAACGTTATTTTAAAGTTTGTTTCAAGGTTTTAATTTCACTCTACTAGTCCAAGAATTTACAGTTTAAAAATAAAATAATAAATTATGACTTTGCTCTATAGGTACACTATTTATTTTCGCCATTTTGTTGCATTTCTTAAGTATTTTAAAGTTTTGATTTGCCTGGTGGTTTTGATAATTTTGAATTTAAAAGCTGAGGAATGTAACATCTTTGTTGTTACTCTCTTGGACAACATTTCTGTTTGACATAAAATGTTCTTTTCAAGTTATTCCTGTAATGTGTAATTTAATTACATAAGAGATAAGAGAATAAAAAAGTATCATTTTTATTCATGAATATAATGGGGTTGTTTCTTTCAGTTAAAAGTACTACTTTTAGTCACTGAAATTGATGGAATAAGCAAGAAAAATAACATGGAGCGAGAAAAAAATCTTTCATTTTCCCAACGCTTAATTTTAATTATTTTTTTAAAAGGTCCGATTTTGGAAATAAGGCGTGGTCTTTATGACGTGGCTCATCTGTCTACCGCGTTTCCACGTTATGATAATCAAAAAGCGAATTAAACATTGCGCTTTACACTCGCTATCAACCATATCGTTGCAGTACACGTGAGTAAAGATGCGAACTAAATGTTGAGCTCTGTGAATGGCAAGAGTGAATGGCATTTTATCATCTGTGATGTCATCGGCAGAAGCGTAAGCAATGAAAGCGCACCGATTAAAATATTTTTTTTTTAATATTAAATTTTGTCGAGTTATTTGAAAATTAGTCAGATCCTATATTTTTAAGCATGCTCCTTCAGAAAAAAAAAATACTTTTAAAATTTTGGAAACGACCCCATTCTGGGCCTTGAAACAGATTTTGTGTGAGTAAAATGTCGTTTTCAGGCATGTTCTATAGCATAACAGCATAGCTAAAATGTAATATAGTTAAAGTGAACTCCCTTTCTTTTTCTCTTACTAAGCCTCTCATAAATACTATAGTATACATTTATTTTTATTTTTTTTTCAAAAAACCATTTCAATTTTGAAAGAATTCATGATTAGAAATGGCAGTCTTTTTTTTAGAATCACTCGTGCGTTTGTTTATTTAAAAACGTCCACTTTAATAAATTTTCATTTACATTATGCTAAAAAATCGCACACCTTTTTAAAAGCAATTATATCTATATTTAAAGAAACGAAAGTTGCCTTTTTAAAAACATTTGTGAAATCTTCTAAAAGGAGTAAAAGTAAATCTTTAGCATTTGAAAAGTGAAAGTTGTGATATTTTCGCAGCCAATGACGAGATAATGACTTCAGCGCAAGGGGGGGGGGATCCTCGTATTTCACTTAAAAACATCATTTATCGCTGTAAAACGTCATTTCGAAATATGAAATGTGTTTTGAAAAATATGAATGTTGAGCAATGTCAAGGAAAATCATTAACTACCGAAATTGTTATCAAACACGCTATTCGTATGAAATTCATTGAATCCGAGTTTAGTCGTCTGAAGCTTAATGGAATTAAATGCTTAAGATAAATGATGGCACGATACTGATTTTTAAGGGGTCTAAGGACCTTTAAACTTCAAAATTTTCGATTTTCTGGAAAAAATATATGTTATGCATAATTTAATTCTGAACAATTTGATACCATATTTATTGCCATACGCCAAAAACTTTTCAAGTTATCGTAAAAATACGTAAACTTTTCCCTGTAGAGATTTATGTTAATAGTAGCTGTTTAAGCCTCTTTTTCTCAGGTGCCGATTTCTTCATTTTTCTCGTTTTGCGCGCATGATATCTCAAAAAGTTTCTTATATATTTCAGTAAAACTTTTCATGCATGTTTGTCTGGAAAATGTTTATGATCTAAACCTAAATTTCAACTAAAAATAAAAGTTAATATTTGAAAAAAAAAATTTTTTTTGCCCAAAATTTTGGAAATTTTTTTATATTAACTTATGAAATTTCAAAAAAATAAATAAATAATTTAAAAAAAAAATTAGGTTAAGGTCATAAATATAAACCAGATAACATACATTAAAAGTTTTACGGAAATACAAAACTTTTTTAAATATCATGCGCGCAAAACGAGAAAACCGAAGAAACCCTCACCTGAGAAAAATAAGCTTAAACAGTTGCTGTTAACAAAAAAATCTCTATGGAGAAAGTTTACGCATTTTTACGATAACTCGAAAAATTTTTGGCGTATGGTAATAAATAAGGTATCAAATTGTTCAGAATTAAACTATGCATAACATATATTTTTTCCAGAAAATCGAACATTTTGAAGGTTAGGGGTCCTTAGACTCCTAAGGGGTCCTCAGACCCCTTAACTAAGTTAAAGGCGCTACACTTCACTTCCCAGTATATTTTTTAGTATGCGCAGTACAGTCGACTCGCGCTACAACGCGATCCGACTTACGCGAAATGGCTATAACGCGAATTTTGCGCGAGTAACGGATTTTAGAGCTAACTCGAATTCCTCGCTCACAACACGAAAATTTTTGGAAGGAAGTTGCGGCGCGTAAATATCGGCATCGTTATTGTGAGTACTAAATATTAATTACTTCATTAACATATTTTTGGCATCACTGACAGAGCAGAACTCTCCTCACCGTACTAAACATTGTTTTGTTGGTGTATCAAATAACCACTCAGCATTTTTTATCTTTTTTTTTTCAGTCTCAATATTCAAGTTGATACAATATAATGACAACTTCGCGCACAGTTTCACCTTACGTTTGTAAAGATGTAAAGAAAAATAGAAAGTTTCTGACGATTAAAGAAAATGTTAAATGCTTGGACAACTAAAAAGTGCATCGTTGGTAGCACGACAGTTAAGCACGAGCTAAGCGACAATTAAGTATTGAGTTCTCTACGTACAATTAAAAGTCAAGAAAAGGAAATCAGTAAAAATTCACAACTTATTTTCAATATGGAAACTAGCAGAGCAAGGTTTAAGCAAAGTGTAAACATTATGAAAATGGAAGCTGCTCTTATATTGTAGATTATAGAGACTAGGAAGAGGGATGTTACGATAAGGGGAAACTTTATAAAAGAAAAGGTGAAGCAACTGTATTCAAAAATATATTAAAAAAGACTAACGACCTAGCATAAATTATCATCATCTCCATTTTTTAAGTCATAAATATTATTACTCTATCTACTGTACAATACTCTATTAAAGCGCAGAATTTTATCATTACTACATACTGTACGTACCATACTGTTTTATTTTATGTCTCTTTCTCACACTGATCAATGATTTTTTGCATCTAAACAATATTTAATGTTGAGGAAAACAGATTGAAAAAAAAAAAAAAAACATTAAAAGTTCAGTTCCATATGCAAGAGACGGTAATGTATAGTTAAGGGATGGTTTAAAGTAGTTTGAGGGGTGTTTATGAGCATCTAAAAGACTCGGGAGTATGTTTCTAAAAAAATCGTTAACATACTTTTTTCCATAACGCGAAATTTCGACTTACGCGAGGGGTCTTGGAACGTATCCCTCGCGTAAGTCGGGACTCGACTGTATATGGTATGTTCAACCATACCAAAAAATTGAATAACACCCCAACTGAGCCTAAAACGTTTTTTTTTTTTTTAAGGTGAAAAAAAGGTTTTCCGAAAGAAAGTGCACATCACTAAATTAAAAAACGGTTTCTTCATTTTCGCTCCCCCCCCAAAAAAAAAAAAATCATATTTCAAAAGAGGTATACCTAATGGTTTTAAAACTAGATAATAGTAATACATATTAAAAGTTGTATTAAAGAAAACGGCACAAATCGTACGCTTTTAATAGAAACTATTAAATTAAAAATTTAATGATTGATGTCCTTCCAAACAAGAGTCAAAATGAATTTTTTTTTTTGTTCTTTGCATCAGAGATCTTATGGGGCTTAATAAGTGCCCTGCACCAATTTTCTATATGCTTGTCTTTAGATAACGTTTTTAACACATAGGATACTCTATAATCACACACAATATTTTTATCCTCGCTTTCGAGAGACATGACTGGCTTTAACCGGGGAGGTTTCTGAATTCTTCTGAAAGATTCCAGGATCACTTCAAGAAGGCTACTGACTTTTAACGGGAAATGTTCATGTTTTTTGCAAGATATGTTACTGGCAGAGATTGATCACATTAGCTGCCCATTAATTTCTAGGAATGTTTCTCAATTGTTTTTACAAGGTAAAATGACCTATCTTAACTGCTTGTAACATTTTGTGAACAATTAATCTCACCTCGTAAGCAGTAGGCGCTTGTACCTCAAAAAATACTGGAAGGTATATGTACGACGAGATAACAGTACCAATGATGAAGCCTACATTCTTGAAAGCCATGTGTGTTCCAAAGCGGTACATCTCTGATGGAAGTCCAAGCATTGCGATGGCAGACAAGAAGGACGCCATGAGGGAAAATGCCACTGGCAAGATGGCCATATCTTTTCCCGCCAGAAGGTACTCGTCAGTTGTCTGCTGTTTGCTGCCATAGAATCGAAAAAATACACCAATACTGGCAGATATAATAAGAGTGGCCGCCAAGATGATGTAGTCCAGGATGTTTAGAACTGCACGCTCCATTGCAATGACGTTTCTGGGAGAATGAAAAATGAGTTATAATTAGGGTTATTTTAAACTAGATAATCGCCTGTCAAGATATGACGTGTGAAAATTGCTTCTACATTTTAGCGAAGCAATTGCCTGTTTGGTGATATTTTGATATTTGAAATTTTAACCATAACTTCAGTGACTTAACACAAAACTCCAGCATGTTCCAGTTCATTGTTGACCACTTTTTCGTTTCTTCATTCCCCTGAAATGAGTCTTACCAGTAAAGTACCGCATTCAGTTCAGCCTTGCCTTTCCATGCATTTAAAACATTACCAAAACACATTGTGGAGTTATTATGCCGTGGTGCGAGTTTCATTGTTGATGAAGTCAGGAGCGTAACATCATTGGCTATTATATATATACACGAGGATGCCCCTACAGGCGCATTTAACGCATTGAAAAACTAAACGCAAGTGAAATAGCTATTCAATCTTATTTTCATTCATTGTATCTTTCAAAAATTAACCACCAAGGAAAATAATGAAAACAATCTATTTAATTTTATTTTTATTTTTTAAATTCAAAGCATCAAAAACAACAAAAAATGCACATATTTTCTCCTCAGCCCCCCACCATTCATGTCCTCCTTAGAAAGTTAGTTTTCTTTAGAATTAAAAATCCTTATTATGGTCTTATCTCTTGTTATATGGTCTTTACCCTTACAAAATAAATTTATTCCTCTAAAAATACTAAGGAACATTTTCAAATCTTAAAAATAATATTTCTGGTGGTAATACTTGTATATTAGTGGTCTTTCTCATCACTGACGTAAGACGTCCTAATGATCCGTATGTTACAAAAACATCATATTGGGATTTGTGAATTCAAAAGGGAGGACAAAAATTTCAGATTATTTTTGAAATACAATTGAGCAGTATACACAAGAAGGGTTATACTGCTCAATAGGTGAATTTTTAACCGAAGAACTGAGCCACGTTTATTAGAATGGAACATAAATAATAATTTTGAACGGGGTTTCCTTACTGCAATATTAAAATATAAGTTATTCATTTTCTCTCAATTTATGTACTAAATAATAATTTGTTTTGAAAGCCAGTTTAAAAGTAAATCTTAAATAAGCAAATACAAAAGTATTTTAGTTAAGTCTTACAATGTGAAACTAAATAAAAGTCTTTTGAAAAAACTTACTCATAAATGTACAATTTATTAATATTCGATTTAAAAACGGAGGGAAAAAGGATAAAATTGTAATTTTTGTAATTTTATTATAAATTCAAGTTTTCAACAAAAGGGGTGACTCCATTGTAATAAACGTATCAGTTGTTGCACAAAATACCCTACAAAGATTCCGAATATGTTAGATTCTTATTTCCTCGCGTGATCTGTATGAGAAACTTAATTTCTATATAATGCGATCAAATTTTTAAGAGAGCCAGAAAAATATTTAATAGGCTTGAAAACCGCCAGTCAACGTATGATGGGTGAAAATTGTTTCTACATTTGAACGAAGCCTGTTTGGTGATATTTAAATAGTTGAAATGTTTACCCTTACTTAAGTACTTCACCCAAAACTCCAGTAGGTAACGTTCATTGCTGATCACTCATGCATTGTAGTTTCTGCTTTGATTTCTATTGTTTCCAAATAGCTAACCAGGGAACTACGCGAATATTGCAATACAGAAAAAAGTTGAAATAGGTAGCAATCGTAAGAGCATCTTAAGGCATATTTTGCCCTTGTCCGCCCGTTATAGACATATAAAATCTTAAAGTCTGCCAAAATTTATTATTCAAAAAAAAAAAAAAAAGACCGCGAAAGTAGACGACTGGGCGAGATATTGATCAAGCAGTTTCACCGTCTGCATCCATCTGCAAATTGCACGAAAGAATATTTCACTGAAACTGTCTAAATTTGAAGACTTTTCCTTAATTTTTGGTAGCCTTTAAAAGCTCAGATTTCGATAATGGGGACACGAGGGCAAATAAATTATGCGTCCAGAAACATGTTTTACAATAATTTTTCGATTGCTATATATATCCTATGTGGTTCTCCAGGAAGACTAAAGAAGCTCTTAATTATAAGCAAGCCACTTTTCGTAAGTTTAAAGAAACTGGTCAGAGTGCGGAGAGGCTCCAGTATGGTAAGGCAAGGCGAAATTTTAAGTATTTGGTACGGATTCAGAAAAGGGAATTGGAGCAAAGGCTGGCAGATGACATTGATGGGAACCCTAAGAGGTTTTTTGCTTACGCTAATTCTGGGAAAGCTCGAAACAGTCAAATTGGGCCTTTGGTTGATGAGTATGGAAATTTAATCCAAAACGATAGGGATATTGCAAATGTTCTAAATAACTTTTTTTCCAGTGTGTTTAACGATAACTGTATCTCAACAGTTGACACTAACAAGACACAAGCTATTATACAGCTTGAGGATTTTGTATTTTCCAGGGAGGAGGTTTTATTTCATTTGAAAAAGATTAAAGCAACTAAAGCTCCGGGACCAGATAATATCTATCCAAAAATTTTAGTTGAATGTGCAGAGGAATTAGTGGATGTTATTTTGAATATTTTCAATGCTTCTTATAACTCGGGGACTGTGCCAGAGGACTGGAAGCTGGCTAACATAACGCCACTCTTCAAGAAGGGGTCTAAAGGTATTGCTGGGAATTATAGACCTGTAAGTTTGACTTCGGTGATTTGTAAGATTTTTGAAACTTTGATCAAACTTAAGATCATGATGTTCTTAGAGACTAATAGTCTGTTGACTAGTTTGCAGTATGGTTTCAGGAAAGGTAAATCCTGTACTACTAATTTATTGCATTTCTACGACAAGGTTACCTCAGCTTTAGATAACAAAAAATGTGTGGATGTTGTTTATATTGATTTTCAAAAAGCTTTTGACAAGGTACCGCATGTTGCTCTTCTCAGCAAGTTAGCTGACATTGGAATAGGAGGAAAAACTTTACTTTGGGTTAGAAATTGGCTTACTGGTAGGAAGCAAAGAGTAGTTGTGAGAGGAAATCATTCTAATTAGAGTGATGTTTTAAGTGGGGTTCCTCAGGGATCAGTTTTAGGGCCTCTTTTATTTATTATATTTATGAATGACATCAATGAAAATATTTCTGGAAGCATGAATTGTTTTGCTGACGATGTAAAAGTTATGGGGATTGTCGAAAATGAAGAACAAGTAAAACAGCTGCAAAAGGATTTAGATCATATTACTAAGTGGGCAGATAAATGGGGTATGGCAGTTAATGTAGGGAAATGTCAAGTGCTACACTTAGGTCATGGAAAAAAGCGTATGAGATATCGTTTACAGGGTTCAGTCATAAATCAGGCAGAAAATGTTATGGATCTGGGTGTCTTTATAAATCAGGACTTCAAGTTTAGTCAACAGTGCAGTATTGCTAGTAACAAAGCCAACAAAATGCTTGGGTTCATCAATAGATCTATTTCAAACAAATCTAAGAAAGTTCTTCTGCCTTTATATAGGAGTTTAGCAAGACCTCATTTGGAGTATGCTGTTCAGTTTTGGTCGCCTTATCTGAAGAAAGATATTTTTGTATTGGAAAGGGTTCAAAGAAGGGTAACTAAATTAGTAAGGGGACTCTCAGATTTAGATTATGATACCAGACTTAATAGGCTTAACATGTATAGCCTGGAGCAAAGGAGAGTCAGAGGGGACATGATTCAGTTATTTAAATTTATCAAAATGAAAGATGTAAATGGATTAAATTTTTGCGGGGAAAGCAGGACAAGGGGTCATTGTTTTAAGCTATTTAAATCTCAGGCTAACTTGGAAATCAGGAAAAACTACTACTTTAGCAGGGTCGTGGGCACTTGGAATAGCTTACCGGAAGAGGCGGTAATGAGCAAGGGAGTGGATAGCTTTAAGAGGGCCATTGATCTTCATTGGGGACTAATTAATTGACTAGGACCAGCCTAGCTGGGCCCAGAGCCTGTTGCTGGTCGTCACATTTGTATTTGTATTTGTATATATATATATATATATATATATATATATATATATATATATATATATATATACAACATGAGATACATATTTTAAATATAAATTTAAAGACATTGAAAAAATGAAAAAATGAATACTAAAGTGTACTGTAATACCAGTGCAAAGCCGCTAGAAACAATTGCAGTAAGGCCACATAAGCTATAAGCTATGAAGGTTTGTTGAGATTATCCTGAAAATTTCTGATTTAATTTCCGATCCAGGTTTTATTTGTATTATTTTTATAATCATTTTTTTTTCCAACTCCGGTTTTTTTCAGCTCCAGGTTTTACAAGTCTAGGTTCTGCTGCTGCCGTGTCTTAACTGCATGTTTGCCGGGCACGTGCAGATCATTTCTTTTTCAAGGTCTGCTTTCTGATTGTTTCTTCCTTTTGATGGTGCACTTGAATACGCTTTCGTTAATTATTTTCCAGGTATGTTTTCTTGTTCAATTTTCCTCCAAGGCTCTCGGGGAGAGTAGCAAGTTATTGGGACCTTCCCTCTTGCTAAACAGAAAGGGCCTTGTGAACTTAGGGACCGATCCTCTTCTTGAGAAAGTGTCGGTCCCTGGTTCACCTTTTTTCATTTTTATGTTCTTGTGTTTTGCATCTTCAATTTTATTTAGATTGCTTATTCATGAATATATATATATATATATATATATATATATATATATATATATATATATATATATATATATATATATATATATATATATATATATATATATATGTGTGTGTGCCCCTAGGGCCCTCTTTTTTGAGTTTCGAAGAAAAAATTGCGCATTTTCTCATTTTTACGTACAAATATTCTTACATTTCATATTTAAAGTAATTTGGAACCTCAGTATATGCTGATACTTTCAGACTGACCATTCTCTTACTTTCATTCCGTAAAATTTTACATGTTACAGAGGGTACATGCACACCAATGTCCTTGGGTCAGATATACCGCTCTTCTAAGCTCGTTCCAAACTAAGCGGAAGGGGAACATTTCTTTCCACCAAGATGGACACAAAGGATTATAAAGGCCATTAATGAATGGCCTAGGCCGTTAATGAATGATCTTTGACAATAACAGATTGCCTCCTCCAGGCTTTGGAGGTGTTGATTTACTAAATTATCTGCGTATGTACTAGATGTGGCAAATAGGTTCGCTAGGTTTCAATGCTATAAATGTAAGAAACTACAATTATATTTTAATTTTCTGTTCTTTAGTTATAAATACACTTAAATGTTTATGCAATTTTTAAAATATAAATTTTGAAAAATCCTCGATACTATATTTTCCATACCTAAAATATAAATTTTAAACAATTCCAGATCGGAATAACGTAAAAATCTATACTTTAAATTAATTTTCTTCTATTTCAGAACGTAGTCCTTATATATAAATCCTAACCTGTAACATTTTTTCTACATATGGTCTAATACAACGCAAAAAAAGCTTGACAATCGTTGATATCTTCTCGCCTTTCATCACTGTTAGACAAATTCTATATAGGGATAAAGATTCTGTCATTTGTTAACAGTCTATGTAGCTGCAGTCAATTTAAATCCAAATGACCTTGTAATCTATCGTACCTCCCTTAAGAGAGCAAGAGAAAATCTAGAGGAAAAATCAAATTGCATGAATTTAAATTCAGATTTTGTAAATATTCACTGGGATACAAAGCTACATCCAGATGTAACTGCAAAGAGAACGCCGATAGGCTTACCGTGATAGCTTCAGGTCCCAATGTTGAACAGCTACTCGAAATTCCTGATATATTTCTTCAGTTGTATATGATATCTTAGATGATTGCTTTTTATTGCTAACTGTTCAAGCTGCAGTGTTTGATACAACGGCATGCAATACCGGACGCATAAATTGTGCATGCATTTTTTAGAGCAAACACTGAACGGTGATATATTACATTTGGATTGCCATCATCAGGCACTTGAAATCGTACTGCAGTGTGTGTCTTTAAAGAAGTTCTTGCCTTTCTTAGTTCTAGACAAAATATTCCATTATTAAGCATTTTGAGGAAATATCTCCATCATTGAAAACTTATAAAATTTCAATCAAGTACACACATCACTTACATTCTTAAAAACGAAGTCGATGATATATTGTTGTTTGTAAAAAGTGAATATTGAGAACGAACTTTCCCTTTAAGATTACAGAGACTTCGCATAACTTGTAATAATATTTCCTGGTAAAGACCCTCCTAGAGAGATATGTTTTTGGCAACCTGGAGCTTATCCCTGAGCCAGATGGGTGGCAAAATGAATTTATTGTTTGAAAATTTATATATTTAGGAAACAATTTAAATTGACCTTACATGAGGAGAAAGCCCTTAATTGCTGTTTTTACAGTTAAATACTGTATGAAGATATAGTTTTTCGCAACAACCCAATCGAATCTCCTTTAAATAATATAATGTGACAAAAAAAAAAAAAAAAAAACATGCAGCAGAAGCAGCGATTGGAAAATTCATAAATCACTTGTGGTATTTAGGGGATGAACTAATAGCTTTGAACGTATTGTATGAAGGAATTAACTTTGAAGATACGAAAAGACTACTCCAAAAATGCTTGCTGATAAGGAAGACGTATCTGATGATTGTATAAAAAATTTCATATAACGGTAGATGAGTTGAAATACTTTCTTAATAAAAATTTTCCTCTTTATAGAATCAATTACAAGTCAATAAAACTGTTTGATAAGTTACAAATACCAAAAGATGTTTTTCTACTTGATCCTGATTTATGGCAAAATGGAGGAAGCTATTTAAAGGGAAGATTGTTAAAATGCTGAAAGTTGTGAATCATACAATTGAAAGAGGAGCACAATTAATTGAAGAATTTTACAAACAATTTACCAAACATGAGTTACAAAAGCAATTTATGTTACAGAATGTCCAAGACTATCGGGAAAAAATACACACGATCGAGATACATTGAGAAAAGCCTACGATTAAGGTAAAGTTTCTAAAGCATTATTTTATTCTTATTCAATGTAAAATGCTTAGATGATATAAAGTAATTAAAAAGATAAATTTTAATGCTACCTCAGTGTAAAAATATTTTGCAAACCTAGGTAAAAGGATGAACTGGATCTGAAGTAAAAACTCAAAGATTTGTGGGAAAATTATCAAAAAAGTTAAAATTCAACGGCCTAGAGGCACGTGTTATTATTGACCGATCGAGTTCAAATTTTGTACAAGTTAATTTTTATTAAAGTGTTACAAAAATAGGAGGCGTCACTTGCTGAATTCCGAATTTTTTTTTTCCCATATAAATAAGGACCACCCTAATATACATACACACACACACACACACACACACACACATATATATATATATATATATATATATATATATATATATTAGGGTGTCCCAAAAAAATGAAAGTCGTTTTTTTTAAACGCATACCCTCTTATTTTTTTTCCTTTTACATCAAAACCGTTGTAAAAAGAATTTCATGCAATTTGAAGCACGGTAACCCGTGCCGACTTGCGCCTAAAGGCCTAAACGTGCAAATAGCACGTGTATTCATAAGCAAGCGAACGCTGGCGACGCGATACTTTGCGAAGCTCAAAACAGCTGAAAAAAGTACACAGAAAACAAATGAAAACAGAAAAAACATATGCTGGGAGGGGGGGGGGGGGCTTATCCGTGGCAATTTTCAAACCATCAAATGTGTCAGTACGAATACATTCCGGTCAGCGAGCGCAATATAATCGTTCCATAGGGAACGAAACATGGCACTGGAGTTGCGAAGTTCGAAAAAAGAGATATTTTTAATAGGAGTCGTGAAACACCAAATTACAGGTTTGAAACTTCCCTCTAACGGACAAGTTCTGTTTGTTTCGTTTTATAACATCCGTGAAGTAAATTTAACCATCAGTGAAAGTGCAAATCTCGCTATTCGGGAATGCATCATCTTTTGGGAAAAGGAACGCATTCCCACCAAATCGTTGCGAAATTGTGTGAATAACCTTAAAAACCTGTATCAAATTTAGAGAGACTTACAAAAAAATACAAAACAAAAAACTGCAAGAAATATTCAGGCAGCGTCAACAAGAATTTGAGAGTAATTTAAACAATTTATTCAATATTGCACATGCTGATGCACTTCGGTTAATCAAAATGGCAGAAGATGAGATTTTCTTGCAACTCCGAAGAGAGAACGGCCGAGGTGGTCACTTTTGGTAAGGTGGATAAAAAAATGACCGACAAAGAGGAAAGGGCTCGACTTTGAGCTGTCAAAGAAGAAAACAGGCGCATGAAATACGATTCCGCTTCAACATCTTCGGAATTGTATGAATCTGTACAAGAAAATTCCTCTTCGAGCTCTAGTGAAAATATTAATTCAGAAGATTTCCCTGAAACATATAAAGCAGTACCTGGAACAAGTTTATCAGAACCTGGAACAAGTATATTAGAACCTGGAACAAGTATATTAGAACCTGGAACAAGTATATCAGAACCTGGAACAAGTATTCCAGAACCTGGAACAAGTAAATATGTAATGAGGAGCGATTTTATTACTCCGAAGTCAGTTGATGCATTGGACAGGTGTCCAAGTATACGAGATTATGTGTTTATTCTTGAATCTACTATTGACGCACTTGGGTGTAACGTTGATGAATTTCCCATAGGTATCTTCAATTCAAAGAATTCGAACCGAAAAGCGGAAGGAGCACGAGGAAAGACTAAAATTGGTTTTCAGTACGAGGTACCACATGTAGTGAATTTATCTTGGGATATGAAAATGTTGATCATATATATGAACTGATCTATCCCACTAAAATACAGTGCTATGGAGGAGCTGCGGAGTTGTTCCGAATTGTACCCTAACTTGGAAAATTTACTTGACTTTCACCGTGCTGAACTCGCTAATATTACGGTCAGGGATGACTATAAAGAATTGATAGAACTGCCTATCGTATTTTTAGGTGGAGATACTGAAAATGAATTTAAAATAAGACCACCGGGAGCCATGCACCAAGCTTGATGGAAGGCTCGAGAGATTTACTCCCTAAAACTATTACTATTTAGTTCACAACTAAAATTAGATACGAAGGAAAATGAAACATTGTTTGATGTCTGCTTGTTTGTAGTAACAATATACGTGTAACTATGGCTTCAATGCATTTTGGCAGTCAAAGCACCCAACAAAGATTTGTGCTTTTTGAAAAAGTGTACGAAAATGTGAACCCAATTATCTCAAAAGCTGCTCTACAAAAATTCATCCAGCTTTTATGGTATGGTCAATAATATTTCATTCTTTGATGTGAAAAAGACTGTCTCAATGTTTAGAGCAGTAAACGATGCAGCTGAAAAAGAGGTAAAAATGATACAGGACTTTCATGGTTTGCTTACAGCTGATGAGGAACAAAAACAATTTGTGCTACGTTGCGTTCAATAGCACCAGAAGCTCTATCCTGACTGCAAAAATCAAACATTGAAATAAAAATATGTACAGTAATGTTTCTTGTAGTCTAATATTGTTGTAAATATCTGCTTTAAATAAATTGATGTCACGTGTAGTAAAGAATTATACAGTTAGCAATATTTTCACTGTAGTCGCTGTACAGGATTTCAGGTCCAACTTTGACCTCAAGTCGGCACGGGTTCCCGTTATTTTATTGCAATAAAACTTTTTTCTCATGTTTCTGAGGTGAAAAGGAAAAAATTTGGAGGGTATGCGTATTCGATTTCACAAATTTTTTATATATATATATATATATATATATAATATATATATATATATATATATATATATATATATATATATATATATATATATATATATATATATATATATATATATATATATATATATATATATATATATATATATATATATATATATATATATATATATATATATATATATATATATTATATATATATATATATATATATATATTAATGAATAAACAATCTAAATAAAATCGAAGATGCAAAACACAAGAACATACAAATGAAAAAGGTGAACCAGGGACCAACACTTTCTCAAGGGGAGGATTGGTCCCTAAGTTCACAAGGCCCTTTCTGTTTAGCAAGAGGGATGGTCCCAATAACTTGCTACCCTCCCTGAGAGCCTTGGAGGAAAATTGTACAAGAAAACATACCTGGAAAATAATTAACAAAAGCGAATTATTTGATTATTTTCCAGGTATGTTTTATTCTTTCATTTTTCAATGTCTTTGAATTTATATTTAAAATATGTATCTCATGTTGTATATATATATATATATATATATATATATATATATTCCTCTTATTACGCCGTACTGTGGTTTCTTGGTAAGTAACGCAACACAAGTAGAATGCTCAACCCATTTGCACGGGTGTGCCATTTACGCATATATTCCCCTTTATTCCGGAGTTTCAAACTTTCTGTTTTAATTGTAATGTAATCGAATAAAAGGAGTCATTATGTTCTATAACATGGAGTATCAGCTCCCTATGAAAAACTGTACTTGAAACAGCAGTTTCATTGAAGTATAGTGTACAAAGTTATTTCACTTGAAAATTCTACTTCAAAACTATTCCACTTGGGTAGCTACTAGTTGAATGTTTTGTACGTGTCGCGCCGGCTACACGTACAAATCATTATTTTACAAATGCAAGACAGCTTTTCAGAAATTTTATGCTTCATTTCATGATACATAATGTTTTTCTTTTTTCTCTTTTCTTTTTTTTATATAGAGGAAAAAGTAAATGTGGGCACTATCCTTTGTTTTTGATTAAAACGTTCTTTCAATTCGAAATATTCTAGATTTTTATCTTTCATTAACAGCTATAACAAGTATCCTAAATGCGAGAAGATAAAACAATGGTTAATATCATATTTTTTCATTTCATAAACGAAAATTCACAAAAATTTTTTTTGAAGCACCAGAAAAAATGGGGTGTACATATTTTCTCTTCAAAAAAGTCACCAAAAATCATTACTGGGGACTGGATAAAGCTATGCAAGATGGTATAAAATTTAATTATTACAGGATAAAAAAATTTTTCACAGAAATCGCAAACATAACTGGTTCTTTCAGCCCTGGCACAATTTAAGTTTGCCCGCATTCAGCACATAACAAATTTCAACCTCACCTTTTTCCGAATGTCTTCAGAGGAGTTTGCATCATAAAAGATGCTTGAGAAGTATTTTTTGCTCTAAAGAAAAAAGGAGGTGGTATAATATTAGGCGCCCTTTACATGAGGGCCTATATTTACACCAACTATATACATGAGGAAGATGCCCACTACTATATGTAACGCAAAAAATTGCATGACTAAAATGAACTTCAAACAGTAGTTTAAAATCTTCATTTTCCGGATTTCACTGTGAAATTGTTTTTAAAAGAAATGATTTTACATGTCTGCTAAAAAATTTGCAATCCAGAAAAACACCAATTTTCATAATAACCCACGCTGCATCCAAGCTACTTGAAAGAATGTTTCCAATTGCTCTCTTTTACTTTATTATAGTAAATGGGACCATACACACACAGTCCTCGCCGACAGCCTTCAGTACCTCCCCTAGTCAGTCACTAGGAATTCATAGTGAAGGGGTTCCCATATTTACACCTGTGCCGGTGTTAACACCTTTTTCTCTACTCTACACATGAGAATTAAGAGTTAGAGTTTAAAATTTCGGAGACAAAGGCTAATAATGCGTAAAATGTCTCATTTGCAAATGGAGTGAACAAGAAACAAATGAAAATTTAAAATTTATAAAGTTATTTTCAGTCCAAGAAATATTCATTAAATAATTGCTGTTAGATAAAATTCTACGGAGAAACATTTCAAAAGACTTACTGACAGAGCTGCTAGGTCAATTACTTTGTGAGACGTCACTTCTGCTTGCAATAAATGTTTGTGTTGAGGTCCTCATGCTTTTTCAAAAACTATTGACTTCTTCAAGGATGATGTTATTCCATTCTAACTCTTCGCCACATCTGAATGAATGTCGTGCATCATCAAATGACTGAATAATTTGTACATGGTCTAGGAACGCAGATAATAGTTTTCCCCTCCTGACAAATGACAAATGAATGCCATAAAAAAAGGAAAAAATTGCTAAACGGTTGTTTCTTTACATATTTGGTTTTGAGATGATCAAAGGTTTGTTACATCATACTTGCTCCTAACTGAATTTTACTTTTAAAGTCACATCTCTCTCTCTTAATTTATTTTTATTCACTTGTTTATAACAACTGTTTGCAGGCGGAACCGTTAAAGGACCTAGTTCGAAAGGGCACTAATACATTACAATTAAACTGTAGGGGAAAGGTGGGAAAATATGTGTGTGTGTGTGCACGTCCAAGAACTCTTAATTTTATTATTGCAAGAGAAGAAGCAAATAAAATGATTTTCGCGCTTGTCATCCATTTTTTTTTATTTGTTGCAATTTTAGCTTCATTACGCTACTTTAAAAATTGTTAGTTTTCTCTTTAGAGTAAAGAAAAGTAAGGTTTCAAAGAAGTTCTGGATGAAAGTCTGTGGCGGACGTGCGTCCAGGAGACCCCATACCACCAACAGTCTTGACATTTGGTACAAAATTACTTCGATCCCCGGGGGTTTGCACCTGGGGTATGTTATTTTAAATTTCGAATTAGTCTTTTTATAATTTATTTTTTTAAGCTATAATATCACGTAAATTTCCGACAAAAGGGGTGAAAATTTCCTCACACCCTTTAACATTCCATGTCGTTCAAAAGAGATTTTTTTTCTGCATCAAATAAAGCTTGTTCCAAATTTCTCAATTAAGTAGAACAGCATACATAAGGGTTTCTATTTTAACGGAAAATCTTACGTTCAACTCAATTCAAGCCCTTTGCTGAAGAGCAAAATATATTACTAGAGACCACGAATTTTTAAAGTGACTTTTCAAACGTAGAAAACTGTCTTTTTGCAATTCACATTAGCCCCTTACCACCTATAGCTCTGCAAGTTAGTACAATTTAGCTTAAAACTGGGGAAAGGGGTGCTTTTTATTACAAACGTAACTCGTAAAGCATTTTTAATCTGATTCTTTCTATTCGACGATTTAAATATTTGGTTGGTAAGCAGTAATGAGCAGGAGGCGGAGCCCCCTTGTTCTACAAAAAACATTATCAATTTTTCAGATTAAAAATGTCTCCATGATTAAATCGTCTTTTCTTTGTGTAATGGAATTTTTCGAGTTAAAAAAAATAATAAAAAAAAATCTTTATGGCACTGGTGCCCAACGTGCGGTATGTGTAGCCGATCCATGTCTCGCTTTGTTACGTTGAATATTACAAATTAAAAAAATATATTCTAGAACCTTTTAATACAACAGGTAGTAGTCTTTACTACGAATGACTTGCAAATTTGAAGCTAAATATAGTTAGAAATCGGTTTCTAAAAAACTAATCAAATGTTCATATCAATCATGTGGTAATGATAGCAACAATTCTTGATTTGTATTGTTCTTTAATTTTGTGCTTTTCTCTATGTTATATATAAAAATATTTAAATAAATTTTAATTTTATGTGTGTTCTAGCTCGCGAGATTCATTTTGGTATCTAGTGCGTCCTCAGATAAGAAAAGGTTTGGCCCTACTGCTTTATAGTATTTAAAAAGAAAAAAAAATGTCTTCAGTTATTCACATGTGCCCCTGTAGGACATAGATGGCAGGTATACCAAAAAAGTGGGGATCCAAATAGGTGTGAGGGGTTCGTGGAAAACCATCCCGAATCATCTCGCTGAGAATCTAAAAGGAAAAACTATTGCCTTGTTGTATCTAAACATGTTATTCAAAAGCGCAATCTTTTACACTAAAAACGCGCGCTGCTAAACAGAACAAGTTGGGGTTTTCTGGGTTTTTCACCCCTCTGTATCTCAGCCTAATGAAGACCCCCGGAGTTGATTTTTGGTACACTCAATCTCTAGTGGCCCCTGACGACGTAAACCAAAATACAATCCCCTGGACCATCAGGGGGAGGAGGTATTAAAGTTATAAAATCGCTGTTCAAAAAAGTTTTCGCTTTCTTTGACAGGGCTACAGCCCAGACGAAAAAAGGAATCAAGCTGAAATTTTGCACACACATTCCTTGTGCCCTACTGATGTGCCTTTTGTGCCATTTGACCCCCCTGTCTTCCCCCTCGTTTTAACCCCCCAAATTGTACCTTCCCGGAGTTCTATCACAGCCCCCCCCGGGGGGGGGGCTACGGTAATGATTTTTTGTATACATATTCTTGGGGGGCCATTGAGTACATATACAAAAATTTAACCCCCAGGGACATCATGGGCCGGAGTAAATTGAAGTTTGAAAATCACTAATTTTCCCTAAATTCTTATGTACTTACTCTCAGCTCATAGGGTTTGTTTATCTCGGACTGCAATTGCAAGGTTAGAACAGATCTAACAGTTATTCCAAAGTTGTCTTAGGAAATGAAATTCAATCAAGACTAAAACATATCCAACAGTTGCAACTAGACGTTAAATCGCGGATATCACAAATTTGCCACAGCGACTGCGCATGCGAGCAGACTTAGCTCATTGGGCTTTCTGTTTTCAGATTCTATGTTGTTTGTTTATACTTAAGCAGAGAAACAAATTAATGAATGAGATTAGAATGCTGTCCTCCCCCCCCCCCCCCCCAAGTTTTGCCGATACGAAATTTCCTTCCCTCTGTTTTTCAGTTTTGATATATTTATGGAGGGAAGAAATTTTAAATGTCGGCGCGAAACTGGGTAAAACAATTACAATATTTTACGTGACAAATTATATGAAACTGTACGCATATGAATACGGCACATATAACTTTTTAATTGAAAGCGAAAAATAGCACTTTTTTTATTGGTTTGCTTATTTTCTAAATTAATGGATTTTTCACAAACAACACAAAATGAATTGAAAATATATGAAATACGTGTGTGGATATCCGTGTTTTGCAGTAATTTGTTAGCTGAAAAAAAAATTTGAAATTAATTTAAGCAAGATTTTTAATGAGCTTAGTCCGCGCGCAACATGCGCATTCGCTGTGACAAATTTGGGATATCCGCGATTTGACATCGAGTAAAGTTGTATAGATCTTCTGACACATTCAAATTTAAAATATTTAATGGCTTAGTTTTTTTTTTTTTTTTTTTGCTTGGTGATAACATGCGTTACTTCGTTTTTTAAATGAACTTTTAAACAAAACTATTTATTATAAACAAGACAAAGACTTCTATCAAGAAAAAGATAAATCAACAAACAATTAAAATTATCCCATAAAACGTAAAATAATGCACGATTTAAGAAAAAATGTAATTAAACAAAAAGTGAAAAGCTAGATTAAAAAAGCCCTCAAGCTGTAAAACATTTAAAGAAACCTTCATTAAAATGTTGAATAATCTGTGAAATAAAGAAACTGTAATAGAATTTATTGCGAAGTTGTAAAATACTCGAAAACAATATAATTTAAAATATAGTATTTTATTATCCAAGAAGTTTTCTTCGCAACAGAGAGGATACAAGAATTGCAATAAAATTTAAACCGCCCAATTCTCGCAAAACGAACATAGAATCTTAACAGTCAGAAAATAACTTGACGTAAAATTAGGATAGACATTATTGTTCCTTAAAAACACAAAACAGCGTTGTTTCAATTGAAAATTTTCTGACTTGAAGTTCTCAATTCTAAAAATACAGACAAAGTAATAATATCAATGCAAAAAGATGTAATATCTCATCAAAAACAACCCTGTTGTAAAAATTTCCCCGCCAAGAAAACCTTTAGCTGTTCCGCAAAAAAAAAAAAAAAAAAAAAAAAAAAAAAAAAAAAACCTGCATCCTAAACCCCAAAACCCTCAGCCATAAAAAGTTATGATATCTAGTTTGCCCGCCAAATGTCTGCCAAACTATCATCCTCCCTCTTCTCCTTTTTCATCGCAGCTACTTCCATTAGAACCTCCTCCCACCTTCAACTCCTCAGAAATATAGATAGATCTTTTAAATTGTTTATCTTGTTTGGCGGGAAGCTTTTCAAAGTGAAGTGGTTGCTTGGTGAGCAAAAAGCTTCCCGCCAAACAAGATAAACAATTTAAAAGATCTATCCATATTCCTGAGGAGTTGAAGGTGGGAGGAGGTTCTAATGGAAGTAGCTGTGATGAAAAAGGAGAAGAGGGAGGATGATAGTTTGGCAGATGCTTGGCAGGCAAACTAGATATCATAACTTTTTATGGCTGAGGGTTTTGGGGTTTAGGATGCAGTTTTTTTTTTTTTTTTTTTTTTTTTTGTGCGGAAAAGCTAAAGGTTTTCTTGGCGGGGAAATTTTTACAACAGGGTTGTTTTTGATGAGATTACAAATTACATCCGAAAACACAAAAATATAAATAACAAGAAGTTCCGTCTAGAACTATACGAGCCTACTTTCCCGTATACCCATACTACTTTCTAATACCTGATCAATATTCTCAAAAATAGCTAAAATCGCAAATTGTTTCAAACATATTTTTGCTAATTTCTAGGAATAAAGTATTCCTCACACATCTAAAAAAATTAGATGCGTAAAAAAAAAAAGAGAGAGCAGCACTTTTTAAACAAAGCAACTAATACACTTTTTTCCCTTTTAAAAATTTTTTTTAACAGCTTTCAAAACGAAAAAATAATAGTTGAAATTAATAAGCTTATTAAAATAAGTACATCATATCAAAAAAAAAAAAAAAAAAAAAAATCGTTTCTTTTTCCCCTGTTGCCAAAAACAATTTTTTAAACGAATTAATGCACTTACCAAAATAAATAAAAACAATAAAATGTTAACTTAAAGAAATACTTTTCATTGTCAAAAAAAAAAAAAAAAAAAAAAAAAAAAAAAAAAAAAAAAAAATCAACTGCGCATATCGTTATGTAGAAATATAAATGACTCCGAGTTCATTCGCCGAACACTGAATACCTAAATTAAAATTTTAGCGTGAAAATAAAAACAAATCATTTCAACAATAATTATTTCACTGTGAAAACCATAGCTGCGGGGTCGGAGTTGGAGTCAATCTCATTTTGGGATATAGGAGTCGGAGACGAATATCCAAGAATCGGAGTCAGTCATTTGTCCTCCGTATATAAATTTTTGCCAAAGCTACGAAGTCAGAGAAGAAGTCGGGAAGTCGGAGTCCGATTAATTATCGGGCACAGCAGTCGGAGTCGGAGTCAGGTGCCTCTAAATTCTTAGAGTCGGAGTCTGGAGTTTGGTGTCAATAGCTATTTCCAACAAAATTTGTTTGAAATAAATCCGCCTTCAAGTACGGAATCTACATTGACTTTCAGTTTCCCCGTAGGCGCTAATGTTAAGTTTTTTTGAACTGTTCAAAATTGAAGAAAAAATAGTTCAAATCAAAAAGTGAAATATGGGAATGAGGTGTCCTCGCCGAGATCTTTCGAACAAAAAAAAGTTTGTTCGAATTGGACTATTCATTCAAAAGTTATTAGGGGGGGGGGACAGAACAGACAGACCGACAGACACTTTTCCCCATCTCAATACCCTACTTTCCAAACTTTAATTTTTCGATATTTATTTAATTATTTTATTTATTTTTGATTTTTTTTTGTTTTTTGCGACATTTTTAAGATGCATTATGCCTTTTTTCAAGTGTTTTTCTTCTTTTTCTGACTTTTACTGGGAAAGTAGGCTAAAAAGAGATACTTATAAACTTCCGTTGCCGGCATTAATGTCACTAAGTGAATTACCGCAACATCGTTCAGACTAGAGGCTCCTTTGAAATACCAAGCGGAACACAACCGCGAACTGCCATCTTGATAAAATATGACCACCCATTATTCCATTCAATTCTGGTCACAAGTTACGTAGTTCTTTACATTTGCATACCACAAAACTCAAAGAAGTGATATTGCATTAGTGAATAAATTTAAATGAACGAAATTCTGGCGGCTAGAATGAAATTTATAGTTTAAATTTTTCGGAAATACCTAACCACAACCATATCACCGGGCACAAATTCAAAATGAAATCAACTACAATTTTTTTCTCTCCGTGCGCTGGAAGGACTGGAACAAAATATTCGCTAACAAATTCCCCCCTTCTTGGCACGCCAGCACACGGAAAAAAGGAAATACTTTAAGACATGAATAAAAAATAAAAAATAAATTACAGGCCATCTGTTTGTGTGCACAAATTGTAACTTAAACATAATGGAATAATTGACACATTTCAAAAAAAAAAAAAAAAACTTCTAGACAAATACGTCATTGCAATTCAAGTTTTACGTCAAAGTTTGTTAAAAAATCAGCTAAACTATTTTTAGTTTCACCAAATTTTATTCCAAATTCATTTTTATCAACCAAATTCCTTAGGAAATGGTACCCCACAGCAATCTGCTTAGTTCTGCAATTTTCTATTGCAGAAGTAGAAAAATCGATCGCAACTAGATTGTCACAGTACAGAGTATTGTACAGCTCTGATTAGTTGAGCTGTGACCTTAACTACACTGTTAAAAATTTTCCGGAAAATTTACGGTAATTGTTACTGGCATCCATGTTGCCAGTAACTATTACCGTAAAAATCAAATGTTACTGTAAAATTTTACGGTTTCCTCGGTAGGCCACAGCAACCAGTTGGCGCTGGGATCGCTTATTTCTCCGGTATAAAGTACCGTAAAAATCAGCGATGCGTCAGCGATGCAATTTTACAGTAACAATTACCAGAAAATCTTCCTGAGTTTTTAACAGTTTATGTTTACCTGTTTTAGGGGAGTTTAGTAAAAAATAGACGTGTTATCGGCTTGGATTTTAGTTGGAATATTTTTGAAAAACTACTAAGAAAGTTTCTCAACGCAGCGCCAATTACCCCTCCCTATTTATCGAAACAGAGGTACACATTGTCTGAGTTGGAGCTCAACTTCTCAGCGCCGCACAATACGCTCTATTAATCAATCTAAAATTCTGAACTCTTGTTCTAATTGAAACATACTCTGTTTCCATCGTTGACAGTGATAGGCATTTTTGTTTGAATGTAAACTATATTATTCGTACCCTATCCAAAAACACTACAAGCCCCCCCCCCCCCCCCCGCCATTGAAATCCGGTCGTCGTGATTCGAGGCGTAATCTGTATCAGAATAACAATCATTTATTTATGATTTTCACGATAGTCTTTTTCTACTTCAGAGATTTACTCAGTAGTGAAATAAAACTGTGTCCCGCTGTTTCCCGTTCGTGGGGGTTTTTTTTTTTTGCCCAGAATTTATTTTCATCGAATTCAATATTCAGCGTTTCTGTCACTTCGCAATTTTCGGGATCCCAAATTCTATAACCTTTTGTATGAAACACACATCCTACCATGACTTCCTGTTTAGCTTTCATATCCAATTTGTTTATTTTCTGTTTTGGAAGTCCAATATACGAAATACAGCCAAAAAACACGGGAGTGTTTAATAGATGGCTTACTTCCCCCAAATAGCTCAAAAAAGATTTTGGTTTTTCCTTAACCGCTCTAGTTCGTAAGTAGTGGAAGCACATAGCAGCTTCGGCTCAAAACTGCTTAGGCAAACCCGATTCATTTGACGTTATTTTGTTAACTGGAGGGTTTGATGGTTTTTTCAATTCTTATGCTTTGATCGTTCAGGTAAATTTCAAACTAGGAGTTCGGAAATTCCTTTCCGTTACCGGATCCCTTTTATTTTCTTTCCCGCAAATCTCTCTGTTCTCTTTTGAAACCTTACAAAGTATTCGAAAACCTCACTTTTCTTCTTTAAGAAATAAACCGAAGACTTTATTGAAAAATCGTCTAATATTGTGAAAATAATCCCCCCCCCTAAAGAGCTCAACTGCTAAGGAACCCTTCGCATTTAAATGCAAAAGAGCTTACCCGGCTTTAGCTTGAATCTCCGTTACAGGTTTAAACGAATTTCTCCGATTATTCCATTTTACATGGATAACAGTTTGACATTTTTATTTCTTATGTGCAGTGAAAGACAGTGAAGAACAGAATCACTTTTCAGCAGTTATAATATAATTTTTATATTCATCATAAACACATTGATGCCAAACTTTAAGACTCAAAGGGTTCTTAAAGTTAATATGCAAGGAAACTGACGAGTTCAAGGTTACAAGACTTTCAAATTCTACTGTAGTGCTCGAGCATCTACTTTTCTAAATGAGCATGTCCTTCAAGGCGAATAAAATATGACAAACAATGCATAATAATGTAAATATCCTACTTTCAATTAAAAAGCTGTAATTTTGACGAGAACGTAACACTGCTAAATTAGAAATGAAAAGCTGAAAATTTTAAAATATAGCCAGGCACGGCCTGAACTTAAATATGTTGGGAAGGCGTGTAATCTCAATTTGTCGAATGGAACTTATATATTTGCCGATTAATAAAATACTGGTGCATGCACATTATGTACAATTAAGTACAATATCTAATGAAATTGGGACATTCGAGAACTCAAAAATTGTAACATTACAATTTATTATGTCCCAAATTTGCCGAATCGCCAGACAAAATTTTCCAAATATGGCATTTTTGGTGAGGTCATAGAGACTTCCCGTGACCTCCCATCAATCGCCTTTGAACATAGTTTCTAAAATTATTTTTATGTTCACAAGTCAATGGTACTAGTGCATTTTTCCTGAAGTAAAACTTTAATTTCCTGCTGACGCAAATATAAAACTTTTAAAACACAAGGGTTTCATGTTTGTATCTTAAGATGCTTATTTTTTATTAGTTTTTTTTTGCTTCATTGATGATTTTTTTAATTATTATTTTTTTAGTTTTGATCGATAAGTATGAAAGCTGGCTCCAGATTTCAAAGAATTTTGGGTCGTTCAGACTAAAGCCCTCGATCCGTCTGTTAATTGGCGACACGCTCCAGCGTCCGCCATTTTGTGTCGTTCCGCAACTTTCTCCCTATCTCAACAGTAGAAAAATGCAGAGTTTCGCTCATTGAAAAGTATCTTTTTATCAACGAATGTTTGCAGATTTTTGATCGTAACTTATGTAACTGATAATATACATACAAAAATGTTGAATTTTACCTTAGTAAAATATTTTTTTTATTATTAAACCGAATATTAGTAAAATGGTGTTTTGAAGAAATTTTCGACTATTTTTAGGAGTAATTTCTTTTTTCCCCCATATAGACCTTCTGAGTTAAATTACTTGAAGTGTTTTAAATATGCGTTTTATTATTAGAAAGTTGGTGTAGTAGAACCAGGGGCGGATACAGAAAAATCTCTCGGAGGGGACCCGGGAAATTGAATAGCACCTCCTCCTTCCTCCTGCCACATACGGTGTTTCATAACAAAGTTTTCATTACTTTATTTTAAAATGTCTTTTTTTAAATTTTTTTAGGATCCCTAAAGCTAATGATTCACTTCTAAGAACATACATATTATGTACCAATATACTTTGAATGTGGACGTAAAACATCTTTAACGTTTCAAGCCAATTAAATACTAAACCATAATAATGTTACCGAAATGCTATACAATTAGCGGTTTTAATTTTAGGAACAATGTCGTAATGAATATAACACGAGGGCAAGGTTATTCAGTAAAAAAATATACCCATACCTCATTTGAGGTTTTAATATTATTTTATAGTATTTTAACTATATTTTAACTATAAAATATTTAATTAAGACTGAACCCACGTGACTGCCAGAGTGGCAAATTCTTCAACAAAAAATATCAGTAAACTTGATACTGTTTGCATATCTCTCGGTCACGTTGTTATTTTATTTATTTACATTTTATTCATCAAATTCTGTACAGGATATAAAAGTTTCTGACGCTATAGCGTAAAGTTTATAAATAAAATGGTTAAATGCAAACTGTTATAGAATTTAAAACTGAGCATAAGAAATAAAAAAAAAGAAAAGAAAGAAGTCAATCGCGATCCGCTAAAAATTTATTATAAAACATAAGGATTTAAATTTTCAGTAGGTACTAACATCCTACAGTGGCTCCCAAAGGTGTTCGTACACTTTGAAATTTTTTATTAAGACGAAAATAACGCGAAACTGAATTCGAATATAAAGTTCAATATTTTTTCACGTCATTCCTATGCCATTTTAATTACAACCCAGTAGTTTTTTCAAAATATTGACGGATCTTCTTTTTGAAATGGGTCAAGAAACGAAGAGACAGACAAATAACACGCCACAAAACTCATCGTACACTCAAATATTTTCGATTAAATTCATGATTAAAATTATCATATGTCGTTTTTTATTATTTTTGTATTGTGTTGACCCTTAAAAGTCATTTGGATTTAATTTTTTGTTTATTTATTCCTTAATATTGTGCTTATTACTTTAAACTAGCCGGTATTCGTAAAAAACAACGAACACCATTCAAAATTTAAAATTTCCTCTCACAATAGCAGTAAATTGGTTTGAAATGTCTCTAAATTAGTGAATTTATTCCATTCTATAGTAAAGTGCTTGATAGTAAAATGCTTTAAAGAAAATAATCGGGTCGAAAACAAGGTAAGAGAAGGTCAACCGGCAAAGTTGATGAAGCTCGATCGGAGATTTAAAGTTAAAAAAATTATGAAAAATACACATTTGAATGCTGTAAAAGTTTCTGCAGAGTTAAACATTTAATTTTCACTTAAAATTGTTCGCCAAGTTCTCTGATTAGCTGGATTAAATGAGAGCTCTTCCCGCAGAAATTTTCTTTGTCGTGAGAAAAACAGAAAGCTTAAGCTTTTCGTCGCAAAATCAATGATAAATAAGCTCAAAACATTTTGTAATTAATTCTTACTTACAGATAAAAATAAATTCAATATTTTTGGTTAAACTTTTGTATAATTTTAATTGAAGAGAAAATTAAGAACTTAATCTTAAGAACTTAGTTGGATCAGTTAATCAAGACGGTGAAGGTGTTCTTGTGTCAGGATGCATATCAGCATCAGGACTTGGTAGTTTGGAATTTTTTGATGAAATAATGAATCATGATGTTCATTTAAATATTTTAAAAACCAATATTAAACTCTTAGCCAAAAATTTGGTTATTGGAAACAACTTTGTTTTTTATCAAGATAACGATAAGAAGAACCCGGTTTTCAACGTTCGCGTCTAGTGCTTCGAAAATTGTCCTAAATTTTAGAAAATATCCCCTCAATCTCCAGATTTACTTTAACTTAATGTAACATATTTTGAGATATCTGGAGGCTAGATTACGAAGTTACGGCTTTGAAACGAAAATAGAGCTAGAAACAGTAAGACTTGGAAGTGTGGTTAAACACTTACTCAGAAATTACGCAATAAATAAGAAAGAAAAAAGAATGAAATCTATTCCCAGGCGCTTAAAAGGTGTTGTTGATACTGCATGATATTCTCCTAAATAATAACTTAATGAAAAGTTAGATTAATCAATAATATAAGACATTTTTTAAAGTGTACGAAGACTTTTGTAAGGTAAAATTTCCAGCACTTTTTGGTTTTCGATTTGAAAAAAATTAAGTTTTAATGTTTAAAAAAAATTCATGTAGTTTTGTTAAAAATTGATCATTAATCTTATAATTAAATGCCTATTCCAAAATATTAATTCTAACCAACGGATAGGGGCCGACTTCATTGAAAGTCGTAGGTGTACGAACACTTTTGGGAGCCACTGTATATAACACAAAATATAATCGTAAACAAAGTCTAATGTTCTAATAACCATTAATACGATCAAGCAAGGAATTGATTTATTTTTAAATCAAATTTGAGTTTCAAAAAATGTTTAAAACGATCATACGTGCAGTAAAATATTCAGAATCACAACAACTGCTCGGATTTTTGCTATAAAGCAATCGCTACAACTTTGCAACTAAAATAAATTGCGAAACCAACATCAACGCAATTTGTATCCCAATACAAATTGCGATTTCAAAATAAACACTGTTATTTTACATACATTCTCGATGATAAAGAAAACTACATTTTGAGGAAAAAGGAATGAATAATAAAACTAGCACTTACCTTTAACTTGGATTACAGCTGAGCAGTCCTGCCTCAGCACACCCGAAATAATAACAAACATGACTGTCGATACATTGAATTCATTAGTTTCTCTTCCCATATGAAAAGAAACACTTTTTGCGCATCGTTTTGCGCAATCCAAAACAGTTTTACAGTTTTTCTCTGTTATTTAGCAGAGCAGTATTAAACTGTAAGAAAAAACAGTATATTATTATAAAAACAACAATTATTTTTTGCAGTGTGTGGGAAGGATCTTCGTGTTTTCCGAGAAAGAAGATAAATGTTCTACGGATTATGATAAAATTATTGAGCATTTAAAGAATTCAGAATTGTAACAGATGGCTCAGGCATTAGATACCATTGTTTCAGACTGCTGTATTAGCTGAATAAATGTTTGTAAGTTTAAATTTTAAAAGTTTAATTGTTTTGGACTTCTTGTCCTTCCGTTACTATCCTTCCGTTAACCTTAACAAATACATAATTTATATGCTTAAAATAATTATTTCTTAAAACTAGAGGTAGAATTGTAATGGCTGAATACTCCTATATGTGCTCTAATTTTTATAAAATTTTCCCTCTTAAAGTTTAGCTGAACTTTTGGGAAGAACATGATAGCGTGAAAATCATGTTGCAAAAATGTCCTTCCGTTACCGTTTTTTGAATTTGATTAAAAAAAAAAGTTACTAACAAAAAATTCTCGGCTTTTTCTTTTTAGCAACTTATTATGATGCGTATAAAAGTTTATGCATCAGTTTTTGAAAAAATATGAATTTTGATATCGTCACAAACAGAAATGCATAGCTTTTTTTTATTTTATGAAACTGTCCTTCTGTTACCGCTGGAATTCACCTATAAATAATTTATTTCGTATTTGTTAGTAGGGATCGAATTTATACAACATTTACGCTTACAAGGATAAAGTAGATGCTATTGTCTTTTATTTTCACCATTGGGGGGGGGGGGGGTAACATTTAAAAAAAATGTCCTAGATGGGGCGAGGTACCCCGACTTACCTTAGTTTTTTCAAACGTATTTTGTAATAATTAGAGTTGTTTAGTAGATTGATGCATAATTTTCTGCTAATTTTATTCATTTGAACGTTAACTGGGAAAAATAATTCACAAACAAAAGATTTTCTATTTCATTGAACTAAAGTAGTTTTTTGCATTTTTACTTCACCGATAAAACTTCAGTAAGTTAAACAATGATCATCAATCAACAACTCAAAAACTATAAATAAAAATACTTTTTCCTTTTTCTTTTCAACAGCTGGCTGAATTTCACCCTTGCTTTTTTTTCAATAAGTTAATCTTCTACTTATAATGTGTTTCATGTACGTATATTTTAATTAAAATTTTAAATATACAACATCATAATCAGATAGACCAGGGATTATTGTTTCAAAAATCACGACTCTCAAACAAGAATCAAAATTTATATATTTTTATAGTTACATAAAATAAAATTTATTAAAATTTACATGTACATACTGATTTTACAAAGAATATGGTAAAATAGCGACAGTCGCCGATAGGTGCAGCTGAAAATGGATGGTGTCTTGTCAAAAAATGTGTCCATTTCACAAAGTAATTACTGAATTTTGAATGTGGGTACAAACACATAGCAAATTCGTTACAGTTTACTATTAATTTCCAGTAACTCTTTTAATATCTTGAGTCCCGTTACTAATAGGATTCACATTTTCTACTTCTTCAACTCCATTAATTTCTTGCATTCTTTTTTTCACTTGAGTTCCGTTGCTCACTGGATTCACAACTTCCAATTCTAGCTCTACCTAAAATGAAAGTTTTATGTTTATAAAATTAATTTCAAAAAACAGGGAGAAAGTAACACTTCATTATTACACGAGTTAAAATGTTATCTTATAATTTTTCGCATTATAAGGTGAGAATTATGTGACTGCATTCGCTATTATTGTTTATTTAATATTTTTTGAAACAAATATTAACGAAATATTTTTTATTTCACAAATCACATGTACGGTTTGATACATAAGCAAATCAACTTTTAAAAAAAATGAAGAAATTAAAAATAAATTAACTTTTGTTTATGGACAGGAGCGGATACAAGGGGAAGGTCATGGGGGTTATGACGTCCACCCCCCTCCCTAAACCGTCGTCAATATTATCCGTCCCACATTGTGTTCAAACACTTAATGAATTTAAAATGTAAACGATTTCAGAAAAGTTCTCAATTCATAAATTATTTTAAAAAGTAAATGTTTGAAGTACTACTTCTCTTCATTGCTTAAGAAATTCATTAATAATGTTTTTACATGCCTTATTACTGGCCGAATTGTGGCTTTTAGAACAAATTAATGAAACTGGATAATAATGATGATATTACATTTTAAACCACTACATGAAACAAAACTTTCTTTTTTAATTGGGGCAGAAAAAAGGTTTACCAGTTGGCTCATATAAAAAACATTTGCTTATTTATTTATTTTATTTTTTATGCATCCGCATTTCTTACATCCAAAATTTGCTTTTTAATAAAACATTATTATTAAGTTTTATTTAAATTTTTATTGTGTTTTAGCTTTTCTTTGTGGGTGCGAAAATTGTTTTAAAAGCTGCGTATCGTGATGAAATTTTAAACTAAAAGTTTTCTAATGAGTTTTATTCAACTTTTCCTCTTAATAACAACAGTAGAGCAATATAAATTAAAGAACATAAATAATGCAACATAAGCAAAAGCAGCGACGGCAATTCGCAACATCCGAAAGTACGGGAATACAAAATGGGCACAAATAATGAGCAGCCCCCAATAAAGCGAGATCAAGATTCTCCACTTTTTCCGTAATGTAATTTTACGTCAAGTCTTACAATTATAGACTAACTGAGGATATAAGAGCATGAATTAAAGAAACTGTTGAGTACATTGTAATAAGCTAAATAATGTATATATATTACCGATCTTTTTTTCTTTTCTCCGCCATTATATGATTTCTTGTTCAAGAAAAATTTTAGAACTGGACTTAATAATTCTTCTGGAACATCTTTGGTCGACCCTATAGAAAATAAAATAAAAAGGTTTATAAATTCATTTTTGACGATCCAAAACTGGAAAGTTCCGTGAGTTCATTTATTTCGACCCCCACTCTTAGCCATGCGAACTCTCGTGTGGTGAAACCTAGGGCCTGGAGCTAAAAGGTAGGTCATGGGTCTTGAGACACAAAGTATGTTGTTAAAACTTTTTAACAACCGACAAGACGCATGGAAACATGTGTAAGTTATTTGCATACATATTACTGACATAGTAACTACTCTAACATGCATTCAATAAAGTTTGAAAAAGAAAATTGCAGGATAGTAGATTCACATGTGCCCCTACAGAGGGGCAAATGTGAATTATTGACGACGATTTAAAGAAAATAACATAAGGTAATGATGTACATTTTTTTCTAACTATAATATATTTCTAATCTAAACCTTATAATTATCTAAATATATTTTTATTAAAAATTAAAAAAAAAAAACAGGACACAAAGAAGGACTATTAAATCATTCGGACATGTTAGCGCTGAGCAGTTGCGTAGCTACGCTTTCTGCCGCCCGGGGCGGTTCCTCAATTTGCCGCACCCCTGATGGGAAATAGTTAATACATTAAAGAGTCAAAAGTGTTTTACTAAGATTTTAAAAAAAGAGGAAAATAAAATTATTTTTTTCCCTTCTTGCTTTTCTTGCAAAAGAAAAAAAAAAAAGAATTCAGAGCCCCACCGAAAAATTCCAAAAGTTAACCCGGGAGAACGCGTGCTTCCTGGGCGAACTTTTATTAACGAACACGACATTAAAACTTCAATACTGAAAGGATATAAACAAAATAACGTTATTGGCCATTCAAAATTGTTGGTCTGTGAAACAAACGACAGGACGCACGGGGGTCACTGAATGACCCCAGATAAAAACCGAGTCATGCGCTAATAAAACACCATTTTTCGACTTGTCTGCTGTTAAAACCAAAACGTCTCATAATTTTCGACATTAAAATTTAATTTTAGACGTAAGTGCGATTTATAAATGAGCTTTACATCACACTTATAACAAAAGCATTTCTACATTTGCTCTTTAAATCTAGTTCAGACACACTGCGAATAATAACGCTTTATGTAAGTTTTGCAAACTTTTTAACAGCTATAGTGCTGTTATTGGTATTTTTGTTACAGAAACTTGTAGAATTGATGCTAAAAATGCTTCATTTTTTATTGAAACTGAAAAACAGAAAAAATCGCTACATTCAAAAGGCAATCTCGTCTAACTTTACTCCACTTCACGTCATATTTAGCAATTAAAAAATCACAGTTATTTACTTTAATGTATTTCCATCCTTTTTCAACTCTGTACCATATTCGCTGACATTTTCACGATCTAAGAATTTCTCTTCTAAAAAAAATCTTTAGCTCCATTTTCGTCGTTGATGAAACAATTAGTTGATTGAATTTCTGCAAAACGTGTTCGAAAAGGACCTATTTCTTTCTCGCATGGTATTGGCATTACTACTTACATGAAAAAACTTCAATACTGAAAGGATATAAACAAAATAACGTTATTGGCCATTCAAAATTGTTGGTCTGTGAAACAAACGACAGGAGGCGCGGGGTCATTTTATGACTCCAGTAACTGACTAAACGTGTTTTAAAGGAGAACAAATGTCCAAAATCCGTTCAAACTGTTACCAAAAGATAGATGGGGGGGGGGGGGGGACCAAACTCAGCTAGGAAAAGAATGAACTGGTGGCTAGTTTTTTGGCAATTACTATTTGCAAAAGGCTTGGGGTGATAAAATGACCCCAGTGCGTCCTCCCGGATAAAGCCAAAATTCTGAATTTTAAGCAAGTTTTGGTAACACTTATAGAAAAAAGGCTTTGAGCTCTTTCCAGAATATTTTTTTTAATTAAAATCAGTTTTATGCTATTTTTGGTGACGTTACGAGGTTGGAAATTCTCAAGGAAATTCGCTGAAATTGAAATCTTAAAGAAGCGATTTTAGGCTATCTTTGCATACGTGAAGATATTAGGGCAGGTTCAGCGGCGCTGTCCGGAATGCGTTTCAACTAAACTGAACGTTAAAGAGAATAGGGAACGTTCGGGAGCTCTCTAGAAATTTTTCGATGCCGAAGTTTCAAAAATACAATTTTGGATATCTTCCACTGCATAAGTTTCCAACTATTTTCAAAAATGTTGGGAAATCAGATGGTTTTCCCGTCTCCCTATGAAACTTTTTGAAAATGACTCCTAAAAACGCGACTTTAGCCGTTGTTTGACGGACAACGTCATGAGAGAGTTTTGGTAACACTTATAGAAAAAAAGGCTTTGAGCTCCCTCCAGGTTATTTTTTTTAAAATTAAAATAAGTTTTATGCTATTTTTGGTGACGTTACGAGGTTGGAAATTCTCAAGGAAATTTGCTGAAATGAAATCTTAACCCTTCACTGCATTTTGTATCAAATTTGATACATAATTTATTTTTTCCGTTAAAAAATATTTGAAAACACTTCAGCATTTTGTTCACGTTGTATCATTTTATAAACATAAATTGTAGACTAAAAAAAACTTTATTTATGTCATTTTAAGCGGTTAGATGCAGCACCAGTATTATGATGCATCTTTAGTATTTAGTTATTCAATTTCTGATACACGTGGTGACATATTAATTCTGTTCTAGTATTTAAAAGGAGTCTTGCATATTGGATAGTCCCAAAAGATGCTTTCATAGGTATATAACATTGATAATTACTCATCAAAACGCCTTTAATTACTTTCTGAAAAATATAGTAGTGATTTTAACATTATGTATCAAAAATGATACAATGTGTAATAACATCACTTTTTTAGAAAATGGCGAAAAAACGATTTTTGACTCAAAAGGAAATAGAAGAGTTGATGAACAAAGCCTGGAGTGATGCAAGTGAAGATTTTGTACCAACGAGTGAGAAAAATAAGAGGCAACGAAGATGAAATCAAAAACTTGTTGTCCTTATGGAAATTTCGCGAGCAAATAGCAGAGGTACTTTGTAAGTAGGGGGTAAATAACCCTAATAAACGTGGTCGACCTTCCACGAGCACTAGTGATGAAATATGCAAAAAAAAGCAAGAAGGCCTTCAGCATTCTACGTGCCACCCTGTGATATCTGCACAGATGGTATTGGGCATTTAAAGATAATTGTGGACAATAGGCAACGGTGCAAGTACCCGAAATGTGGAAAATTATCATCTGTGAAATGCGATAAACGTGGGGTATTTCTTTGTTTGAATAAGAATAATAATTGTTTTAGAAATGTTCATGTTTAAAATAATGTTATTTTACGTTTATATACGTTATATCAAATATGATACATTAAAAAATGTCATTATTTTACGTTTGTACACGTTGTATCAAATTTGATACATTAATTAAATTTAATTTAATGAAAGTAATATTTCACTTGGATTTTTTTGAGTATTTTTCTGTTGTTTTATATGGTCATACATTGCTAAAAATATTTTTTATTCGAAAAAAAAAAGTCGTGCATTGAAGGGTTAAGGAAGCAATTTTAGGCTATCTTTGCATACGTGAAGATATTAGGGAAGGTTCAGCGGCGCTGTCCGTAATGCGTTTCAACTAAACTGAAAAACACGTAATTGTATGCTGTATCTAGTGGTGTAAGGGCCTCCCCTAACTCCAACAAGGACTGGATTTTCCTCCAGAAATATTTTCAAACTTGAAATCAATTTTAGTCTATCTTTGATGACGTTAAAGAGAATAGGGAACGTTCGGGAGCTCTCTAGAAATTTTTCGATGCCGAAGTTTCAAAAATGCAATTTCAGGCTATCTTCCACTGCATAAGTTTCCAACTATTTTCAAAAATGTTGGGAAATCAGATGGTTTTCCCGTCTCCCTATGAAACTTTTTGAAAATGACTCCTAAAAACGCGACTTTAGCCATTGTTTGACGGACAACGTCATGAGGGAGAGAGAGTTCGGAGGAGGGATTCCCACTCGAAATCTTTTTCGAAATTGTTGCTCATTTTAAGCTCTTCATCACTGAGAAAAGAAGGCTTTGCTGTCTTCCCTCAGAAATTTCTAATTTGAAGCCAACTGAGACGGCATTTGATAATTTCGTGCACATTTGGTGTCCCTACCTTTGAATTTTTCTGAAATTTAAGTTTCAAAAACCCAACTTAAAGCTATTTTTGAACACATGGTATGCGAAGGGGATTTCGAAGTTGATACCCTTAATACACATATTAGACTAATTTTAATCACGTTACAGGAAGGGTCAGGGCCTCAGGAATTTGTTCGTATTGAAATTTTAAAAACTCAATATTAGACTATTAGACTTAAAGACGAAATGCAAAGGGACGGGGTGGGCATTATCCCTTGGAAATGTTTCGAAACTTAAGGCCTTAACTGCACTTTTGGGCTGTTTGGTTACGTTAAGGGATAGAAATGTGCGGTTGCTCTTCCCGAAAAATGTGATACCGAACTCAGTCTGTAGCTTCAGACGAAGGAAGAGAAAAAACAAGCAATATAGTGCTGAGATGTCCACAAGAACAACACATGTTTCGTATTTGAGTAATTTTGTTATCATGGTCGTTCCACAACCTTAGAATTCAAAGACCTTTTTTTTCCGACTCCAGAAAAATATCATAATAAAGCATGATTTACTTATTGGGAAAACGCGTTAAATTTTTTCGCATCAAGTGTGAACTTGCCGCCCCCCAAAAAGTGCCGCTTGGGGCGGACCGCCCCCCTCCGCCACTCCCTAGCTACGCCACTGGCGCTGAGAAATTGATAATATTTTTTAAAAAAATATAGAAATGAAAAAAGTTGTTTGCATGTGTCCTCCTATCCATTACTCTCTTAATTTCACAATTATTTAAAATTGCATTTTTGGAGGAATGCATACCTTTTAAGATAACTTACACATAAAAGAGTTAGTACAAAATCGTGAAATTTACCAATACAGAGGTTTCATGTATATACTGAGTTTTGCGATATCATTTCATTTAGTAAGATGTCTATTTTTTGGGAAATTGGCAACCTTTATTCTTTTTCCTTAAATTTTTGGCAGCTATGGTTATACGTACCGGAAATTATGTTAAATATAACACTAAGAATGTAGCCGACGACGGTGCAAGAAGTAAACCCAACAGTGCCAATCAACATGAATGAAATGCGGTAGACATAGAGCACATCCCTGGAGGGGAAAAATCTTGCATGAATAACATTTTTCTTCATTAAACACGTATACACACAAATTCAGTTGTACACATAATGTAAGAGCTTTAAGTGAACTTCAGAATATTTGTTCTTTTTTACATAGAGATCAACGCTTTATTTTTTACGATTGCTAGTAGTGCTGTAGTTTGGAGTAGACGGGAGGGGGGGGGGGAGAAGAAGGGGAGAGGTTTAATATTTTGTTTCTCACTGTAAAAAATATTCATACTTGTAAATTGGAGTGAAAGCAATTTTTCATTTGTTGAGTCCCCTCATATCTTAAGGGAAGTTCCATCATTCTTTTTTTTTTAATTACAGCACTTAGTTATTAATGTCTGATACTCTCAAAAATAATATTTCCTAACAAAATAAAGTCTTTTTTTTAAAGTTATGTGCTTTTTAAGCGACGCAAAGTGTACGAAATGTATAAAGTTTCTTAGCATAAGTTGAAAAATACAATCGGTGCTAGATTTACCTAAAAGCTAAATAAGCTATTTTAGTACCCTTTGTTGGAACCCCCGAATCATAAAGAATGCATAATTTGTTACTAAAAAATTAAAAGAACTTGAAAAAATTAATTTCACTCCTAAGAAACCTGGAAAAATTTAAAAAATAAAGTCCTAAACCTTGAACTTAAAAATTTCTAACAATTGAGAGGGGTATGGAATACCAAAATGGGGCGAATTCAGCTTCTTGATACATCCTGTATATGAAAAAGGCAAAAACTATGGTTCTCGCGTTTCTGAGACATATTGCCTGAAGTAAATTTTTGTGACTCGCATGTTTCATATTCAGAATAGCAAGCTTGATTCATCCTGAATTCAGTATTATGGAAGTTTTTTTTTTCTGGCTTTTATCTTACTTTTACTACATACTGTTAATCTGTTGAGCACGAGTGAAAAAATTGCACTAGTACCTATATTCGTTTTTGTTTTTCTACAGGCCCGTTAAATATAAACTCAGGATTGTGTTTATTTTTATGTAATAAATAAAAACAAACATTCCTTTTGTGACCAGATGACAACGGCAGTTGAAGCTCCATACACTAGGGCAATTCAAAAAGTCTTTGTGCCTATTTTTTATTCGCCAAAAACAGGTACATACATTTATTTACAAATATACGTAGTGTACTACTTACCTTACATTATTTCTCCACATAGTCACGACACTTGTCCAGACATTTGTCCCACCGCAGCACTAAGTTAGAGATCCCCCTGTGGTAAATTCTTCTGGTGCCTGTGGAACCACCGTCAGACCGCGTTTTTGGCTTCTTCGTCACATGTGAATCTCTATCCTGCCAGAAACTTCTTCAGTGGAGCGAAAACGTGAAAATCACTAGGGCAAGGTCTGAACTGTAGGTACCCCTGTGAATTGCTATGGGCTTTTGTCCGTTGCTCCAACAAAACGAATAACAATCGCTGCTCATAAGTTGTAGAAGTCTGAAGAACTACCGTCATCTTAAATGACTCCGCTCTTCCGAGCAAAAAGCAGATACGGCTGGTACGGTCCAAGGAACTGTCACTGCTGGGAATGTATATGTTTGCTTTGCATTTGTCATATTTTTGCTAAAAAAAGGAGCAAAGACTTTTTGATTTGCCCTCGTACTTTCAGTTTGATTACATCGACAAGCACTAATCAATTCTAAGGGATAAGAACATATTTTGCTCACAAATTTGATTTACACTTACTCAGAAGATACAGTTGTAGATGAAGTTACTGTATCATTAATAAAGAATGAACTACTAGCTGAACGATCTTCAACTGCATCAAACAAGGTCGACATCTCGTAAGGGGATAGGGTTGCGTTCGTCCATTCGTTATCAACACATCCTTCAACTGATGTCGGAAGAGATTTTGGCGGTGGAGCATAAAATAAGATTCCCCAACTAATCCATGATGTAAAAGTTATGGAAGTTATTACTCCTAGTACTATACCCTGAAAAAAAAAAAAAAAAAAAAACATAAAGAACTGTGGTCATTTTATTGAATTATGCAAGTACAGTGGTTACCAACCTTTTCACTACCGAGGACCACTGTGCACCCTTCCGAATCCCATGCGGACCACATATGAGGCAGTGAGAAGCAAAGGAATGTAGGTGGCAAAATTAAAAATTTGGAGATAACCAGTACAAATGGTAGGTGTACTGGTTATCTCCAACCAGTACATCTACTGATCATCTGAGGCTTCTCACTGCCTCAAATGAGGCAGCGAAAAGCAAAAGGATGTAATTGGATATTTCCAAGTTTTGAGTAAAACGCGTTTTAAGTTCCAGTCCTAGGTGGATTTTCACTGAAAAGTTTTTCTGAATCCTTCTGTATAGCAGCCGCTGCAAGTGCTACTAGTATGCAATCTCTTGTCCCAAACAGAGGAGACATTTAATTACCATTTGTGCTGTTTATCTCCAAATTTTTAATTTTGGCACTTACATCCCTTTGCTTCTGACTGTATCATATGATAGGAATAATATTAGATTAGCTGAAATGAGATGAATCAGAAAGTCCAGTCCCCAGATCCAAATTTAACTTACACTAGCTGTTCGCGGACCTCATGAGTATTGCTCGAGGACCACGTGTTGAGAAGCAGTGCGATAGTAGACGTGGTTACAAAATGTATCCATTTATGTTACATCATTCCATTGATTTTTAAACGATAATGGTTTCTTTAACTTACAAGTGAGAATGAAACAAGGGAAAAAAATATGAACTTTTCATTTTATTAAAATTTGTTCGGAAAACTTTTGATAGTTAGTAATGATGCATCCTTCTTTTCGAAAGCTTGAGTAATGAATTCCGATGTTGAATATTCAAAATATGAGATTCTGATACAATTTGTGAAAATTTAGTGTCATATAATTGTTAGTGTGCGTAATAACAGGATAAAAAAGAATAATAATGAATATGAACATGAAATACACATTATTTTACTAACTTAAACTGCACTCAGGGAAAAAAAGTAATAAATAAATAAATAAATGATTAAAATCAAAATAAATGTTTTTCTTGTCTTGAATTCAAATCATGTTTTTTGCAATCACGAATTGCGATGAAACCCTACTCGTCAGGTTTCTTGTTTCTGCAAACGGAATAAGAGTGGAAATAACCAATAAATTTGCACCCGTCATAATATGGCCGATGATTTTCTAGAATAGGTAATACGAGGCATATCCATGAAAAAAGAAATGTTGATTAGAACGTGGAAATAAAGATAAAGATTTTAATAGCCGACATTTAAAAGTACATTTATCATAAAGATTATTTACAGCGTATAACGTTACTTATTTTTTTATTTCTTATCTATCTCAAATGACGAGAATTAGTAATCTTAAAATTATCATTTAGATCAAGTTTTGCTGTTTAAATTCCTTTGTATAGGTCTATGTGGTTTTTCCTGAAAAAACAAATTTTACACAATAAACAAACACCCTTTCTTTTGATGTAAGATCTGCTTTAGTAAGGCCTTGAGAACAAATATAAATAAAATCAAAACATAGACGATTTGTATCTACGATGACAGAAATTTCGCTCTAAAAAACAACCGTCGCCATGGCAATCTGAAAAAGCAGAGCAACATCAACTTTTGCCAATTGAGGATAAGAAGCCATTCGTGTGATTGTATTAAGGACATAATTTTCCGTCGATAATAACAGCGAGGGGAAAAAATGCGGGCAAAGTACGTGCAATAGAAGATATTTTTTCTCAGTTTTTGAAAATCCGGGGAAAAAATGCAATATTTTGGATCGATTTAATAAATTTCAATAAACTGTCGTTTAATTTTATTCAATGACACTCAAATGCTTATAATACATGAATTTTATTCGATGTCATTTCAAAATATGATCTTAATAATGTTTGTTGTAACTTAAAAGCGTTGCTGTATTTTTTTCCCTTTCAATATTCAACGTGTATTGCGTATTGAAATTTGCAGAACATTTATATTTACTAAATTTAACAATAGAAATAATCTTTTTTTTTTCTTTCTGAAGTTTGTTTATTCTCAGTTGCGCATGTTTTCGTCAAAGTAAGTTCAAGTTTTTTTTTCTTTTCAATAACTACGCACTACTTTATAATATAACTGCTCGTATAGTTCTGAACATGAAAAAAAAATGAAGAAAATAATTGATAAATATTTATACACTCAAACTCGCTTATAAAGAGCCCTGATTTAACGAGAACTTGGATTCAGGAGGAAATCAAAAGGATTTCGTTGGTACAATGTTACGTCCAGGGGAACATAACTCGTTTATAACGAGCAAGCCCCGCCTAAAGTGAGCAAATTTTTGCATTTCATAAAATTTCTGCTGATTGCCACCTTAGAAAATATTATCCTATTTTTGGAAAAACTCTAAAAGCATTTTTCATTCAGCCGACAGTTATTGAAAAAGACATAAGTTCTGAAAACAACAGCCCTCGACATAATCAATGGCTGCCAAAGGGCAGAAAAACTGCCATCTAAAGTGCAGAAGCCACAAATGCAAATAACGATGTTTTTGGAGCTGTATGTTCCTCGAAAACAGCAAAAAGAGACGGTAAGACAGTTTCAAGCAAAAACCAACTTTTTGGTACTCTACAGAATCATAAAAATAACTATGATTTTTTTTCACGAACCCATGTTTTACGAGCACTCGTTTATAACGAGCAATTATCAAGGTCCCTTCGCGCTCGTTATACGCGAGTTCGACTGTATTTAGTCTTTTATTTTCCAAGTCCATGTTCCTGCTCGTTCGGATATCATCTCTCTCGCAGCTTTCTTACCCCTTGTACATCCAACATTAAATTTTACATATAATAGACAAGGGCAAGGGCGTATCAAGCTCAAAAAGGAAGGTGAGGCAGGAACGTCACTTGGACAATCGAGAGGGTAGAGATTCCTCCCCCCCCCTCTCGATTTAGCCTACATTTTGGAAGCACTTTAATTTTGCCTTCTTGATATACCAATGGACGAAGGAAAAATCTTCAACAATTGATTTTTCTTTTAGTTTTTCTAGGGTTATTAAATATTTCATTTCGATGCATGTAGACGGCAGCACCACACACTTTTTTGGTCAGTTGGGATAAATGGAAAATTATTCTCTTACCTACGCAGGTAGGAGGCCACAGAAAAGCTTTAGATATTAATAATTAATTCCACCTTCTCTGCTACTTTAGATGTGCAATCAAGGTGTTTTTTAACTAAATTATTTGTGAGTGAAGACTGAGCAACATAAAAAAGACATTCTGAGAGTTCGCGTGTTTCTAAAAACATATGTAGGCGTCATAATTATTTCAAGATGACTGTGAAAAAAGTTGTTTTTTTAGCTTAGTTTGAAATTCTGTTCCTTTTCCTTCAACTGACACTGCATTAAAGGGTGGGGAGGGGGGAGGGGGGGGGGTATATGTGATTTTTTTTTTTGTTTCCTTATTTTAATAAAAAAATATTATTAATTTCTCAGAGTTAATTTGTCCCCATAGTTGAATAATCTCTTCTTTGTGCCATGGAGTTTTTCAAAAAAAAAACATTTTTTTAAAAAATTTCACTTAAAAAATGTCTTTATTCGCTCACACGTGTATTTCACCAAATAACGTGATCCCATATGCTCCTTATAGGGGCACATGCGATTCAGATTTGTTTATCCGATAGAATTGTAAATGCAGTGGTTCGCGTCGATAATTCATTCGGACTATTTAATATTTTGCTGCTGAACTTTTCAATTAAATTCAACTGTCCAGTTAAAATTGGCAATAGAATCCGATTGAGATCAATTTTCATGAACACTAAAAATATTAACTACCTTTTACAATAGCTGTTTAAGAAACTTGAGTGCAATGCAACCATTTAAAATAGTATATAACATTCAGTCCTGCGAAGTGTGATGGAGTGACGTAGTGAAGAAGTCCCGATACAATGCCACTACGCACATTGGTGGAGAAAATAACTGATAAAACGCATTCGATCAAAAAAGAGTTCACTTTATACATTTGACACGCTATTGTTGATACACATTCGCACGCTTCCACTGTTTTCGGATAAAAGAACAATTTTTGAGTTACAAACATACTGCACATTACAGTTGACACCAAAGTCAGGAAAACAATTTCGACAATTTTCCCGTTTTTAAAGTAAAACCGTCTAAGGATCAAATAATGTCGCATGCATGGTTTTAGGCAACATTTCATCGATATAACATCATATACTTACCTTTTCATTAGTGCGTTGTGTCATCATTCCAAGCGTAAACATGGACAGAAGAGGCCCACCAGTGAGTCCAAAAATAAGGAAAGCAGACTGAGTCAGATTGTCAAATTTCGAAACAAGAAAACTCAGAGCCAAAGACACAGCTCCGTAAAAGAAAGCTATAGCAAAAGAATAAGAATAAACTTTAAACAATTAATTAATATTCTTTAAAAAACAAAGTTTCATAACTAAAAATTGTTAATCTAAAAGATTAAATTACAGTCAGTTGTGATAAAAGGAAACATATGGGGATAATGTAAACTCTAACACCACTCTTGTGGAACTGAACTGCTGATGTTAAAACTAGGGTCAGTTAGGGTAAAAGAAACCATGAGGTAAATGGCCACTATAACCACAATTAAGGAACAAAGCTGTTGATGATCTAATTAGGGTCAGTTGAGGTAAAAGGAAACATGGGGTGAATGGAAACTCTTATCACCACACTTGTGGAACTAAAGTGTTGATGAGTAAAAACTAGGTACTATATAGATTCTGAGAGTCTCTGTGTTTTCTAACAATAGTACAAAAGTCGTCATTGTTTGAAGGTGACAATGAAAAAAAAAGTTCTCTTTTAAATTTTAAGGATTTTGCATTTTTTTCTCCAGCAGGTTTACAATGCGAAATAAGCGGTCTCAACCAGTTGTACTTGTTATAAAAAATTTAACTAAAAGCATTTCTTTACGAGTCTTCCCATACGCTTTAAACTGATAGTGTATAGTGCGATTATCTACCTATATGAACCTCAACGAAAAACATGTGTACATTTACCCTCTAGTCTCTGGAGTAAAAGGTTAATTTCATTCTCTAACAAACTCTAACAAATAAAACATAATTTCATTCTCTAACAAACAGCAGTAGAGTCAAAATTTTCATACCCAGTTCCTTTAATAAATAGGGTGTGTACATTTACTCCCTAGTTTTTGGTTGTAAAAAACAAAACAATTTCATTCACTAACAAGCAGCCGTAAAGTCACATTATTCATACCCAGTTACTTTCAGAGAGTAACTTGGATACAATTTATAAAAAAACTATGTCGGAATTCATCTTCATCCAAGAGAATTAGAATTTGGAGGATCAAAAAATAAAACATTGAAGTTCTGTTTTCCTTTACCTCAACTATCCGTACTGATAGAAATTCTACTGGATTTTTGTGATGATGGGAGATGGAGATGAGAAGAAATCAAGATGCATCAAATCAAAGCCTAACTACCATTGATCTGGCTATCCATAAATGAAGTCAAATTTTGTTCATCGTATTTGACCCCCTACCCTTTTCACAAAGCTTCATACTTCACCTTACCCCCTCCTCTCCCTGTGTTACACGTAACGTCTTATATTACATAAATATTTTGATGATTACATAAATACAGTCGGTCCCCGATTAACGAATGCATCGGGACCGAAACTTTTATACGTAAATCGGGGTTATTCGTAATATCGGGGTGTTAATTTAAAAAAAAACTGCACTTACCTTATGTAAAACCCGTAACAAACGACTGCGCAAAAATATCTATTATTAGAAAGTGTACACTTTTTATTCAGCATTTCACGGCTTATTGTACACTAGTTAATTTGAAATTTTAAACTACTGAGTAATAGTAGATGTTGGACAATTTTCTTGATACTTGATTCGAAATAGTTCTCTTTTGCCTTTATGGAGAGAGAAAAAATACTGTGTCATTTGCAGCCTGCTGCGTGAGATATGTTTTTACAGTTTCCAGGCCATGTAAAGCATTTGAAATAGTAACAGTTTTAATGGGAGTTTCACAATCGCTTTCTGGATCAAAGTCAGTATTCGTTGGTTGCCCCTCGCCCGACAAAATTGCTGATTCCAAGAAAAGTCTTTTTCTATTTCAGACAATATGGATAGAATATTTGGAAAACAATACAATATTTCCTAACTCAAATTAATAAAAAAAATCAGCTGTTAAAATAATTTGTTAACTCGGGGTTTATTATTCGGTAAATAGGGGTTTTTGCATTAATTTTAGTCGGGGAAAAAGAAAAATTCGTTAAATCGCGAAATTCGTTTAACTGAGGTTCGCTAAATCGGGGTCCGACTGTATTTCGTAAAAAATGCGTAATGCCATACTTCTTGTTACCCCTTCCACCCCTTGTCACAAATTGGGATAGCTCCTCCTCAAAGCGGGACATCGTTTGTGGATGACACCTTAACTTATTTTAAATAAAAAATGAATCCCATGTAAAATGTATGAAGTGTTGACTAGATGATCTAATATTTTTCTGCTACGAGAGTTAGTCAACGCACAAAGGTAACATTTACTAGGCGGTAAACTGATGCTTTTGCACTGAACATCGGATGCTAACTTTCGTATTGACATTGTGTAACATATGCCTGTTTGTAGCTACTTTTGCCCTCTCTGGAAGACTAATAGATGTAAGAATGCTGCCATTTTACTACTTTTAACTACTGTTTGGCTTTCACGAGAAAAGCTCCCGCTGTCAAGTCTGAGCCCGTCTACTGCCATAGAAAAGGAATTCGTTCATTTTCTGCAAGGGTTAGCAGGAAGGCTTTTTGGCGCCATTTTGCCACTCGTCTACTCGCCTTTGTGCAGTCGTACGGGTTTTTCCAACATTAAAGTTCCCTTAAAAAAATGAGACGCGCCTCGTTGCTATAGCAGTAGACAGGTGCAGACATTTCGGCGGTGGCTTTTCTCGTGATGGTCGGACAGTAACGCCAGCTGCTATTTTGCAACGAAGTGCTAAGTTTGATATTAGTCTGTCACAAAGTCTTGTTTGTTAACTAGCTTAGAATATCTATTTAAAAAATATTGTTTTTACTAAATGGCCAAAGTCTATTCAAAACTAGTTTTGGGAATATGTGTGCATCATCTACCTGAAGATAATTTCTCTAACTATGGCTTTAGGAAACTGAGTACCTCATGAAAAGTCAGATTTCGTACTTTTTATTAGCATTAACTTTTTTGCTCAAACTTTTATTCTTATGACTTTTGCATTGGTTTCTGACCATTCTTGCAATGGGGTCGTTTCCAAAATTTTTAAAGTATTTTTTTTTTGAAAGAGCATGTTTCAAAACATAGGACCTAAACATTTTTTAAATAATTTGTTTAAGTTTAATATTTTTAATAATTACTTAAACCGGTGTGCTTTCATTGTTTACGCTTCTGTCCGATGACATCACAAATGATGAAATGCCATTCAGTGTTGCCATTCACAGAGCAAAATATTTAATTCGCATCTTTACTCACGTGTATCGGCAACGATATGGTTGATAGCAAGCGTAGAGCGCAATTTTAATTCGCTTCTTGATTATCAAAACATGGAAATAAATTACAAAGATGCGCGAAAGAACATCATTTGTGACGTCATCAAGACCACGCCTTGTTTGAAAAATCGGACATTTAAAAAAATTAATTAAAAAATTACTGTTGGGACAATGAAAGTATTTTCTGGTTCCGTGCTTATTCTTTCACTTTCAGTGATAAAAAGTACTACTTTTGACTGAAGGAAATAACCCCATTGAAAGCATGCATTTAGAGTAACGGTTACGACGAAGGATATCATGCAGAGTATCATGCTGCACAAAACAAAATAGCAATGTGCCATTGGACCAAAATGTAAAAAAGGTATAATGAAATTTGCAATGCATTTTTTTTCATTACTTACTGATAATTTTTGAAATGAAGGCTATTTTATTCTCAGATATTTTTTTCCCTCCAAGTGCTGGACGGATGATATCTTCCATTGTAACAGCAGTGAGCGAATTGACTGCCGATGATGTTGTGCTCAGTGAAGCGCTGAAAAGGCCAGAAATGCACAGGCCAGCTAAACCAGGGTAAGTACTAAGAGCAGATATCATAAATAATGGAAGTAACTGTAATAGTAAAAAAAAAACATCAAATCAATAAGTCCCATCGTTCATATCAGCGATCTTAGTACAGAAACATTTAACATTTGGGTTTTGATATGTTTATTACCTTTTATAATACAGGAGGAACCCGCAGGGCTTTGCCCGTATTAGAATATTAAAAGGTCATTTGGTTCGCCTGTATATTTACAGTTAACGTCTAGTATAAGAGTTAAGTTTTTTTTTTTTCAAGATGTCTTCATATTTTTGCTAGATTTGAAAACTTAGCGTGTAGCTTAAAAGAGATCAGCAAAAATATTAGAAATATTTTAAAAGAGGAAAGAAGTGTCCCTTCCTTGCTTAAAACGCAAAAATAAAACATGTTTCCAAAAATAAACACTATAGAAAGAACGTTGGAAAGCAATATTTTAATAATTTACTGAACATTATTTCATAGAAAGTAAGAAAATTAAAGCAGACGACTTTTTCTTAACAGATAAAACAATTTAATTGAAGTCTTCTTCTTTTTTAATAAAAGAGAAGAATTTGGGTTCTAAAAATTAGTCCGTTTTTAAAAAGGTTTGAAACGAAATTAAAAAAAAAAGTAATCGAAAAATCAAAGGGAGTAAAAGATTTAACAGTGGTAACATTCAAAAGTTAATTTCCGTTAAAAAATTATTTCCATTTATCTTTACTTTTTAATTTTCTTCTCGAACTTAATCATTTAGAATCGTTTTGCATGCTGAAGCTTTGGATTTTGGTTTCCTTTAAACGGTTCCTACAGCTCTCCTAATACTCATAGAAACTTCGCATAAACTTCCTCTTATGCAGAACATTCCAAACTTTCGACTGACCTACAACTTAAAAATGTAAATGAAATATTTCTTCCCCGAATTTTCGAATTTATGTGAAAAATGGGCTTAAAATTAAAATAAAAAAATAACAAAATCGAATTTTTGAAAAATCGCTTCAAGATACGTGCTCTTTATGCTACATACTAATTTTGTGCCAAATTTCATGAACATCGGCCAAACGGTCTTTTAGTTATGCACGTCACAAAGATCCGGACATCCACATATATGACAGGGGTTCTCAAACTGGGTGCTGCGGCACCCTGGTGTGCCGCGAAGTGTCCATAATATCCATGTATATGTTAGATGATTATGCCAAATAAGTTCATGTAGGGCAACAAAGCTATCCCCCTATTTTTTGATGCAGCATAATAAAAATTTGCTATATGGTATCTTCATCGCTATCATAAAGCATGGCTGATGATTAAGCTTTTTCAAAAAGCAGTTTTTGATTACCAGGCAACAATGTAGCAAAAGTTATTACAAAAGAGAAATGTCAAAACTATCTTATCTTATTTTACAGTAGGTTTTATTTCTACGTCTTTGTAGCTTACTAAAACGTTGTTTTTCGTTCTTGAAGCCTAATTTATGTAGAGCACGAATTTAAAGAGATGTATGTGCACACCAGCATTTTTACTTCCTTTTACAAAAAAGGAAGTATTGTATTCGCGAAAAAAAAATTCACTCAAAAATCGACCTTAATTTTCATTTTGCTCACCCCCGAATGAATGTTGAGTTCTTTTTTCGACCCGACCTCACTTGTATATATACCTAAGAACGTCTGGACGCCTGAAATATCCATTTTGACTATTCCCAAGTTAATTTCAACGAGTTTTCTCGTGACGTCTGTATGTACGTATGTATGTGCGTATGTATGTGCGTATGTATGTCGCATAAATCAAGAGCGGTATGTCCTAGAAAGTTGAAATTTGGCACGTAGACGCCTAGTGGGAGCCTAGTTGTCCTCCTTCCCTTTTGGTTGCATTCGGGTGTATCTAAAGGGGGCTTTTGCAACTTTTTGGGGGAAAATCATTGTTAATTTCGATGCAAACTCAAGTGGTGTTATAATTTGGCGGACATTTGTCAATGTATCGCCCGTCTTTTGGTCGCCAACGTGGCGACCAATTTGGCGGATTTTTTAAAAAAAATCTAGTTTTAATTTGGCCACTGTTGGTGATATTCAGAGAGCTAAATCTTGCCAGTAATGGAGAAATAACATTAAATTGGTGTAAAAGAAAGTCATGTGATGCACACACATCAGCTCGTTTCCTATGATTTGATATCCTAGAAAAGTAGATTGCAGCCAATAAGGCCATCTGACATGCAAAACGAACATGCAAAAGCTGGTGCAAATTCAGTCACAAATAAGCGTGGTATTTAGTTATGAACATTAGCATAGCCTTATTTAGCGCATTTACCTTAAATGATAGAGATAGACTAGGGTGCCACGAGAAAATTTTAGTTCGTCAAAAGGTGCAGTGAGGCGAAAACGTTTGAGGGAAACTGACGCATGGGGTCCGCGCCGGCCATACGAATGATTTGACTTGACTGAATTGCTATTAAATGTCAAGTAAATGAATTCTCCCAAAAGCCTACACTGTTAAAAATTTTCCGGAAAATTTACGGTAATTGTTACTGGCATCCATGTTGCCAGTAACTATTACCGTAAAAATCAAAAGTTACCGTAAATTTTACGGTTTCTTCGGTAGGCCACAGCAACCAATTGGAGCTGGGATTGCTTATTTCTCCGGTATAAATTACCGTAAAAATCAGCGATGCTGTAAGTCCGCCATTTTACAGTAACAATTACCGGAAAATCTTCCTGAATTTTTAACAGTGTAACGCATTAAACAACCTATCAAAAATTAATTTACTCATATTGAAATGTTACAGTTAAATAAAAGTGCATTTCATATCACTATATTTGCTATTTATACTTAAATCAATATTTATCACCTGTCTTCAAAATCTTATCGGGTAGAAAACAAGCTTTTCAACTTGCAGAAAAATTAGTAGATAATAACAAAAAATACAAACCTGATCAGATGATGTAATAGATGCATTGGGAGCTGTTATTGGATCACAGTTTGCAAAATAGGCATAGACGATAATGCCTATGAGGCAATTTAGTAAGTGAAAGGCTACCCATAAAGGAATACTCAAAAATAAGGCGCTGAAAATATTGAAAAATATCTTTCACTCAAACCATTATTTTATTCTACAATATGAAAAGTAGCAATAAGATCAATATTAATCAAAAATATTTACACTACAAATAAAAAAATGTTTGATTGTACACACAATAGAAACTATACAATCTACAGTAATACAATACAATAGAAATCTACAGTAAAAAGAATAAAGTTTCATGCAGACCCCTTTCAAGAAAAAAAGTCTATGCACAAAATTTAAACTTTTTCTTTAAAAGGAATAAAGTTGGATATAAAATTTTTACTAACACAACTAAATTGCCATTTTATCTCAACTTACTATTTTATAAGCTTTATAAAAGCCATTTTAAGGACGACTATGAGACTACGGAGTAATCAACCAAACATCCCATACAGCATAGTAATAAATATCAGCTTACCATGTGACCAAGTATTTTAAATGCAGAAAAAACCATTACTCGACGGTAAGCCCACCCTCTAAACACATCTCGATCCAATGAAATATTTATTTTTTCATTGAAGCATTAGAAAGTACAATCCTTTACCATTAAAGACATACGAATTTTCAGTAGGAGGAAAATTAAGGGGGCACATGCCATTGAAAAATGGTGTTTCTAGTTTTTGGAAAAATTAGCGCAATGACAAACTAGAAAGACGAACGCACTGTTTAAAGAAAATAATTTATTACTATTTCAAGAAATACTAACTACAAATTACTGCTACTGGATGATAATTCGAAATAGATACGTGAACGAGGGAATGCGTCATATTTAATTTTAATCCAGATAGGGTAGACCGACCAGTGAATGAGCAGTTAAGCACAATTTCATTTTTTAAAAATCCTAGTAATTTTAAATTCTATACTATACAGATCGTAATAGTGAAAACATTTTAATTGACCTATGTAAATAGCTCTAAAAAAACCGCGGGAACCTAAATGGTACCGCTTCCGACATTTTTAGGTGTTTAAAGAAAAAATGGCACAACGACCCAGTGAATGAACACCTCGAACCAGTAAATGAACACAAATTGGTCCAGTGAATGAACATGATAAATTTTGATTCAAAAAGAAACGAAGTTTCTTTGAGATCTATCTATCTAACTATCTATATCTATTTATATATCTGTATCTATCTTTTTATATCTCTATCCATCCATCAATATACCTTTCTATTTTTCTATCTACACATCTATCGGTCTGTCTCTATGTCTATTTACCTATTTATCAATGTATTTATCTATTTTTCTATCTATCTATCTACTTATCTCTATCCATCTATGTACTTATCTATATATCTATCTACTTATCTATCTATGTACTTATCTATATATCTATCTACTTATCTATCTATGTATATACTTATCTATCTATGTATATACTTATCTATCTATCTATATACTTATCTATCGATTTATCTACTAATCTATCTATATATCTCTCTATCTACTTATCTATCTACTTATTTGTCTACTTATCTATCTATCTATCTTAATTTATCTATCTATCTATCTATCTATCTACTTATCTGTCCACTTATCTACTTATATATCCACTTATCTATCTATCTATCTGTCTATCTACCTAACTATCTACCTATTTATCTGTCTGTACATCTAAATATCTACCAATCTATTATCCTAATCAATCTATTTATCTATGTATCTATCGGTCTATCTACCTGTCTATATATCTACTATCCATCTCTGTATCTCAGTCTCTCTACCTAGCTATCTATCTCTATATTAGTCTCTATCTACCTATCTATCTATTAACCACTACCTATCTATTTATCTATCAATAAATATATCGATCTTATCTATCTACCTACCTATTCTATCTCTATATTTATCTACCTATATATCTAGTTACCTCTTATTTTTTATATATCTATCTCTATATCTTCCTCTATCTATTTATCTATCTATCTATATACAAACATACATACATACCTACCTATCTGAGGAAAACGCCTAAGAACTGAACTGAGTAGTTAAGTTTCTATAAGTTAGCCGGACTCGCGCAACTCGTGGCAGTTGTTATCAGTATGTGGCAGTCTTTAGAATGTTATCGCAGTATGTAATAGTTCACAGTCCTTCACATTTCGCGCGAGTTCGTTACAGAAATCTTCATGTTGTGTTTATTAACTAACAAGTTTTATTTGCAACTAACAATGTAGTTTATTGTGTTATCATTAAATTGTTCTGAGTTAAAAGTCAAAGTGTTTGTCCAAGTTGCTTGTGTCACAATTTCTACACGAAGAAATAGAAGGAATATCTGAAAACCATAGTTCAAATGATTTCATTGCCCCGCGACTTTTGGAAGCGTTGAAGAGGTTAAATGTACTGTAAGAGTTTTTGAATTTAGAAACTTACTTTGACGCGCAACACTATTTATTCTCTCTCTTTGTATATTTTTATTTCTCTATCTCTCTATCTACCTGTCTATTTATCAAGAGAGATAAAGATATAGAAAGATAGATGTAGGTAGGTAGATTAATATACAGATAAAGATATAGATAGATAAAAGATAAAACTCAGTAAAAAGTTCATTGTTTGCAAAGACAAAAATAATGAAATTATAAAATATATAATGAAATACATAAATAAATATATAAAACTGTCTGCATTACAAAAAAGTACGAAAATGAAAATATCTTAAAGAAACTTCAAATTTCTTTTTAAATCAAAAGAAATTTTGCCATTGTTCATTCACTGGGTTTTCGCAATTTTTCGTACCCAGTGACTAAACACCCCTCTACCTGAAAATCTACGCATTCTGCATTGATTGAAACAATTTAAATCCATAGCCTAAATATGTATACTTAATTTTTCTTTCGTAGAGTTAAAAAATAAAATTTATCCATAAAAATAATATGTATCAAAATAATTGCTAGCACGAAACCAGCCTTATTATTTTGAAAGAGAGAAAAAACGATTCACGGCAGTAAAAATTTCAAATTTTTTCCAGGAAAAAAATACGTATCCAAAGTAACCAATCAGGTGTCAGATAGCTTAGAGAATCGATAAAGAACGCTTTTTAAGTGAATTTATTCAGAAAATTTTTTTTGGAAGTTTATTATTATTATTTTTTAAATGACGCGCTGTTCATTCACTGGGTGGTGTTCACTCACTGGTCGGTCTACCCTATATGCTATTTATAGGATATTTTAGGTAATTTGTGACTGGCTTCTGGGGACTAACCGACCACTGGTGCACTTACTCTACCACAAGAACTAACTTTTACTTGAAAAATCATGTACGAGTATAGATGTTTTGATCCTCAACTAGTAATCGCATCCCATTTATTCATTAAATTCTACACTGTTAAAAATTCAAGAAACTTTTATGGTGAATATCGATGCACAATGGAGTATTTACAATAAAAAATTTTTTTACAGTGAATTGTACGGAAAAAAAAAATAAACGATTGCAGTGTCAGTTAATACACCACGTGACGTACAGTGCGAAGCAGATAACACTGTGTTTCCCCTCACTTGATGTGTCACTACTCGTATATTGGGCAGCAAAGCCACCTGCCAATTCGAAAGTCTCGAGATCAGACCTGTTGCTCGCATTTTGTGTTTTTAAACTCTCGATTATGCTACTGTAAAATTTTACAGTAAAATAGGATTTTACGGTAAAAGTTAGTGGCAGCATAAATGCCAGTTTTGTTTTTTAACAGCGAACGCATGGTTACCTTTTGCTATATTATGAGCAAAATAAACACTTTTTCCAGAAATTTGGCATGAGAAATAAAATAAAGAATAAAATCGATTTCATAAACTCACGCTCTTGCTCTCGGAACATTTCTGACTGTCAGTAATCTCTGTACTTGCACTTGGTTTACGCCGAAGGTCGCCATTGAATCGATGATGGCATTTAGCAGGAAATTCCATATCGTGTAACGAACATCCAGTCCCAATTCCAAGCTATGAAAAAAAAACAAGTTCATTTTCTCGTGAATTAAAGCAAGTTTTTAGCATAGGCCTCGAAAAAAAAAAAAAGAAAAACATTGTCATAACAAATGCAAATGGAGCTATCTGCTTCTTATATTTGACAACAGTTTGATATGAACTTCTGTACCTCATTGACTTACCAAACGGCTTCGTAAGAAAACAATTTTGAACTTTTAATTTCTTTATTTTGCGAAAAAAAATTATTTTCCCGGAAGAATGAGAGTGTAATTAATGTAACTAAAATAACGAAACTTTTGAGAGGGCGGAAATTCTGAACTTGCCGAATAGAACTCCAAATGTTTCCAAATGATAAAATACGGGTATGCACAAATATGTATATCTAAAGAAAAGGACATTCGGGCATTTAAAAATTTCAATTATGTCCCCAATTTTTTCAAATCATCATAAAAGATTTGTAGAAGGAGGAAAACTTTTGGGTGTTAACAGTGATCTCCTGTGACTACCCATTGAGCGCCCCTGTATAGAACTGGGTATCTCTATGATCTCGAGTTATAACATTTTAAAAGTCTGCCGGTAGTTAAAAAAATGTTCTGTTTAACGAATTTAAAAAAAAAAAAAAATTACTCATCAGTTATGAATGTAACATTTACTAAGGACGGACATGGCAATAAATAATAAATAAAATAATATTCGCACGTTTGTAATGATGTCGCAGCTTTAGCAACCACAAAAAGGCAAGGAAATATGGAAATTAGCATAAGTGCGGAATACGGTTAGGATACATTGTGCATATGCAAATTTTAGATTCACGACGTTCCTCTTCACGTGATAGCGTTGATAAGCGATATAAAGCAATTGACGCATGAAAAGAATTGCTGTTCAAAGGCAGAGTTTGACGGGAAAGAATCAATTGACGAACTTGCATTTTTCGGTATGTCTTCTCGACATCCCTTAGATGATTTTACGGGTGGCCACGTTGTTCGCACTTGAATAAGGGCAAAAAATATCAAATGTTACAATGGAGTTCTACGACAGCCGTAGGTTGTTTTGAGGGTTTGGAAATCATTTTAAACAATTGGAATGAGTAGCAAATGCCACTGGGGCGGGCGTGTACTAGTACGACGTCAGCAGAAGATTGGTGCATAGTGCTAGCAACAAAATGGAACCGGCGCAACACAGCTACTGAGGTTGCTAAGCAGTTTTCTGTTGCTACTAGCAAGCAACTATCCTGAAAAATTGTAGTCAGACGTTTGCATGCAGTAAGACTAAACGTCCGACAACTTGTTTTGTACATCCCACTGTCTATAAGTCAGCATTTCGCACGTTTGTAATGATGTCGATTGGAGAGAAGTCAACTAGGCTTGTGTACTATTCTCAAATGACAGCAAGTTCATCGAACAGTCGCTTTCCAGAAGTGTCTAGAGAGAGAGAGAGAATATTCAACCCATCGGCCAGCACGTTCTCTAGATCTGAAAATCCTTGAAAATGTTTGGGATGCTTTGGAGAGCAGTCTTGCTGGTCGACAACGCCCTCCAAATAAGCAAGGACACCCTTATCTGTGAGTGACAGAAGAATGGGATAAATTACTCCAGCAGCTGCTGGATAATGTTGTATAAAGCATCACTTGACGTGTGGAAGCTTGCGCCACTCTCCATGGTGGCCGTGTCCCATATTATCATCTTACGCCGGAACGCCTGGGGAAGGTAACTGCATTTTTTCACTTTTACGTATTCAGCACAAAATGACCGTTTCGTCCTTTGAACACTTTTTAAAACCTTCTGGATTTCAGAGCACAATAAATTGTCGTTATTGTAATGTTCTAGCGCTCTGGCATTAGTTTATTTCACTTGGAATCGAATTACACTTACTTTTTTGCACGCTACATAGTCCATTGCGATCCGTCCTTACCAACTGTCCACCAGTGTATATTTGTAGGCTAAAGACTAAAAAAAATATGGGGGGCTGTGAAAGTGTCAGTGTTTTGACCTTGTGATAGCACTAAAAGTATAAAAAAGAATAGATTCATACGATTTTTAGGAGGGGGCCCAAAATTAGACTTAAAGGAGGTTGGGGGGGGGGGGGTCAAAAATTTGAAATTACGCTATGAACTTAAAACTCAAGTTAGTTATGTGTCCGAATTTGTAAATGTTACTTGTGTTTTGTTGTTTTTATTTACCTATACACAATTGGGTGGGTCGAAATGTTTTTTTATTTCGATTATGGGTAGTGCGGAAAAGGTGCCATTGGTGGAGCAAAGTGCACATAAAAAATTGACAATTTTTTGATCTGCTGCAATTGGGTTGAAGTTTCGAAAAAATGCGGTTTTTCATGTTTTTAGCCAAAATTAGTAAAAATAGTATGTTTCTATTTTCGATGAAGAGTTATGCGGTAAAGATGCCATTGATGACACTAAACTCCCATAAAAATTTTGAGGGTGTGGTATAGTTCTTTCTTTTGCCACAAATGAATAGAAGTTTTAGCAACTTTCAGTTTTTTTAACGTTTTCAATAAAAATTCACAAATAGTAAAAATTTTGTTTTCGCTATTTTTCTCTGCCAAAATTATATAGATTTCTCACTTGTGATGCATTTTTAGATGCCTGGTGTGCTATAAATTGACTTCGTATAGCGTATAAATTTTTAAATTTGAAATATGCTATTAGAAATCTCAGTGCAGCTCTCGGATTAGCGTTCAAAACCGACGGGAGTAACGCAGAGTTCGTTCTTAATCAAAGATAAATCTTCTTAAATAAGAAAAAAGTTATTATCTTTTAACTAATAACAGTCGCGTGAAACGGCACTCCCGTAATGATATGAAAAGAAAAACAAAAAACAATGGTGTCATTGCAAGCGTTAGAAAAAGATGGAAATAAATAAAGACCTGCAACATTTTTGGTGTACATTTTTCATACGAATGAACTCGCGGTCTGACACCTGATAAATAAGATAGAGAAAGTATTGAACCTAAGAACTTTCTGCCCCAATCAAACCCAAGCTGATGGCATGCAAAAACCTATTTATGCTATCATTCTAGGATACCTCCATCATGTCTGTCTACATTGCCAAAAGAAAAGAAAAACTATTCAATATTTGAGCACAGACCAAAAACACATAATTGATAGTTGTGATACTGTTTGAACTAGACTGTGCTGTCCAGAATCACAAGACAGCCAACCAGGGCCTATTACGTAGCTCTGGTGGCTCACAGCTGCCTACCGAACTTTTTGCTTGCACTTAAGTACCTCGAAACCCAAAGATGCCTTACGATGTCTCGTACTGTTCATAATAGGAATTGATTTGCCCATATGATTCACCTAAAGAAATGACTAGTGTACGCAACAGGGATTTAAAAGATTAAATAACATAGCCTTCCTCAGAATTCACAACAATGCTACCACAGCAATGGAAACTGACAAAACCCAAGGTGTGAGAACATTGTGATGAATTCTAATTGAATAAATAGATAGCAATCAAAAGAAGAAACAAGAATCAAGAAATTCGAATTTAAAATTCAAGTTAACTGAATACGACGATATGCTCGGTTTGGTTCTCAACCAATATCAACCAACCTCGAACCACGAAATGTCTTTCGTCAGAAGAAACTGGAATAAACATAGTACCCGAAACGATTTTAGAACCAGAAATCCTACGCCAGCTGTGCGCAGTAAATAGAAAAACTACTAAAAAATAGCACCGAATTTGTGCAATGTCCACGAAGGAAATGATGCTTTCATTGTAGTAATACTGTAACAGAAGTAAAAGCACTAAAATGCCGAAATTTAACTCGGAAAAAGCTTTTATTACCTAAAACAGAGTAGATAATAACTCTCTGTTGAAAGTACAAACAGAAATTTTCTGTACATCCTTACCATCTTTAGTTCTTTGTTGAGTTCTGTGCTGTTTAACCTTAAATTTGAACACAACTGCACAAAGTTTTCGAATAGCATATTTTAAATTAAGAAATTTATACGCAATAGTCAATTTGTAGTACACCACGCATCTAAAAATGCATCACATACGATAAAACTATATAACTATGGCAGAAATATATAGCGAAAACAAAATTTTTACTTTGAGAATTTTTATTGAAAACGTTAAGACAACTGAAAATTGCTGAAACTTCTACTCATTTTTAGCAAAAGAAAGAACTATTCCACACACCTCAAAATTTTTATGGGAATTTAGTGCTTTACCGCGTAACTCTTCATCGAAAATAGAAAGATACTATTTTTGCTAATTTTGACTAAAAACATGAAAAAACAGCATTTTTTCGAAACTTCAACCCAATTGTGGCAGATCAAGAAATTGTCAGAAAAAATTCAAACTTTTTATGTGCACTTTGCTCTACCAATGGCATCTTTTCCGCACTACCCATCATCGAAATAAAAAAAACCAAGTTGTTTTTCAGCCCACCCTAATACACAAAGTAGTTTAGATATATATATATATATATATATATATATAATATAAGGGTGTGTCTTATAATGCACTTTTTAAAAAAAATTTGAATTTCTTATGGGGCACCCCTTTAATTGCTTCTTTTTGATGAAAAAAATACACACGTAAAAGTTTCATAGAATTTGAACATAACTTAGGGGGTGCTACCAGTGATTAAAATTACATTCATTGTAAAAAACAAATAGTGTAAAAATCAACTCTTGACATATTTTTAATTAACATGAAATTAGGTTGGTTGAGCTCAACATAACACAAATACCTATTTCTTATATATACCAGAAAATAATAAGCGTATTTCATGGTTGTCATTTTATGTAATAATGTCAAAAAAGCATTTGAAAGTTCGGTAATGCCATTCATATCACAGGTTTACACTTTCGGTCTTTTACTTTCAGCAATATTGTAATTTTTCTCTTTGTTACTTCCATGTGACAATACAATCTTTTCACTGATTGCTACTTATTATCCAGACTAAATAAATAAATAAAATAAATAAATAAAAAGAGAGAGTTGACAAATTTTGCAGCAGTGGTAGCACCCTCTAAATATTATTCAATTTTTATTTTTCATAAATAAGAATTTTTGTTTCATCCAAAGGAACAAAATGAGAGGGTGCCTCATGAAAAAATAACACCTTTAAAAATAAGACGCACCCTAATATATATATATATATATATATATATATATATATATATATATATATATATATATATATATATATATATATATATATATATATATATATATATATATATATATATATATATATATATATATATATATATATATATAAAGAAGTTACAACAAAATTTAGTACGTTGTAATATTTCTTCAACTAACGGGCCTTAACTTCTTAACCGTTAGCATGATTCTGCGATGTAGCTTCTCGCTGCTAGGATTAGTGATGATATAAATAGCTTTTTTACCATACCCAGGTACTACAAGTCTTCCTCCTTTTTTTGCAATTTGAAACACAGCGTGAATACCTCCTACATCGCTAATTCCTTTGAAAATCACTGTAAATATCCCTACGAACATGAGAAGGGCTTGAAAAGCGTCAGTCCATAAAACGGCTTTCATACCTCCCTAAAAGAAAAAAAAAAGATATCTCAAATTCATTGCTGCAGCGTCATAAGTCGAAAGTTATACTAATAAATTCATTAAAAATGATGATAATTCTAATAGAAATTGCACCTATTTCTGTAGTATCAAATCAAAATTCTTTTTGTTATGTATAATTTTGTGGTTTCACCTAATGGCGACATGTATAAGGCAGTAAAGTTAATTTTTTGAATTTTTGTCCTTTTAACAAATTAAGATTTATTTAAATACGCCTTTTATAATCTTGATCTGAAAATCTCCAAATTCTATTTCCATCCACTTCTGGAAGCTTAAACTACTTGAAAGTAATTCAGACGTCTGGTAATTTGGGATGAATGAAAATTAATTTGGGCGAGAAGTAACCGATGACGAAACAGTACAGCCTTAAGGTTTATTCCTTTTTTTAAAATCCTTTCTGAAATTCGAGGTTGTGGATTTTTTCCTTCAAATTTGTATAAAATGTTACTGTTAGTTACTTTACATTGGAACAAAAAAGACCTTGTAATTATTAGCATAAATTGTCAAAAAAAAAAAAAAAAAAAAAAATACATAAATAAATTTAAAAAAAAATAAATAAATAAGAACAGCTCTTTCTCAAGAACTGTATGAAGTGTTAAAGCTAGTTATTAGAACCAGGTCTGCGGGGGTCGGAGTAAAAATAACCGACAACTGACTTCAAGGGGGGGGAAGGAGGTTCCTCAGCATGGTCCGCTTTGAAATGGTAGTCTGTATCCGCCCCTGATGAAACTGATTAAGTTGATCTAGAAATCAAGTTGTATACAAGGGAAAAAAAAAGTTTCAATCTTTATACAAAAAAAAGAGGGGGGGGGGGGGCTGCCAATGTTTATGATTTGTAAGTCAATTAAGAATAAGCATAGATTTAAATTATGAAAAGTACATTCTGTTTTCATACAATAAACATTACTAAACACTGCACTCAATAAGTATTGTATGTATATACACATATATATATATTTGCTGAAGTCAGAAAAGTCATATTTATTTAACAAGATATAATTAATAATTTTAAACATCTTAAAAGTGAAAAAATAAGGTGTAAATAAATAGGTTTTCCGTTAGTGAAATATCACCATTCGTTTTGTATTCACAAATGTCCCTTACATGTCATGATCTACTCATTTCTCTCCCAAGACTTAGTACGTGCATGTTTATTAATAAAAATAGGAACTAATATTTTAGGTAATAGTTAATCGTGCATTTTTCTATTAACTTAATAATTTCGGGTCTAATTGATACTTACTAATGTGCAGTAGAAGGTACAAACAGTGCCGACAGAAATTACTGATACCCATGTTGAGAGATCTGTGACAGCACTCAGCGCTAAAGCAGGACCGTAGAGTACAACGGGTATGTACAGTATCTACATCAACAATGAAATATTAACATAAGTTCTGGGTTTTTACTGAAGAATGTTAATTGTCTTTTCTTAATTATACGAGGGCTGTTTTTTTTTCAATTTCCGATCGTGCCGCTAGACGGCAGGGCGAGCGGCATCGGCCAGTAATGCGCGGCAGTCGACTGCGCACCTCTCCCACTACAACCTCACTCGTTTTCGGGCGTCCGACGCCATGAAGTCTGTGATGTCCCGCCAAGTGTGAGATTCACCATACAATGAAACGAGTCTACGGTGAAAGCTTTATGTGTGACAGTGCAGTGCGTGATTGGTGTGGGAAATTTAACGATGGACGAGGTGACATTCATGATGGGGGGGGGGGGGGGACAAGGAAGAAAGTCGGTCGCAAACGAAGACCTCGATGATCAAGTTGACCAAACTGTAAGAAGCAATCGGAGGTTTACGATTACGGACCTATCAGATCAGTTTCCTGAGATTTCAAGGTCAGCCCTATACACTATCGCAACTGACAAGTTAGGCTACAAAAAAAATGCCGTGTAAACCCATTTCGAATCACTGGCGGCAAACTTCTATGAAGAAGGTATTAAGAGGGCTTTTACCCAGGTATGAAAAATGCCTCAATTTAAATGGCGATTATGTTGAAAAGTAACTAATAATGTACCTAACTTTTGATAATAAATTTATTTAATTACTCTGTCTAGTTTTATTTTTATACCACATCGGAAGTTGATAAAAAAACAGCCCTCGTATAACTCATCATTAACAATTATTGAAACTCAACCACAATACATTAGTTTCAAAATAATATGTAGCAGAAAAATAGCGGAAGTTATTTCAAAACTCACATTCTTTTCCATTATTGCTTTTCTGTAGTTTTGAAGATTTTTTCTAAGATCGATCACTATTGATGTGACTAGCTAGGAGTAAATGTAAGGAATGCAAAGGGCTGTTAGAAAAGTACCCTACTTTAGTTTTTGTGCGAAAGCATAATGAATATGAATCAAGAGAATTTGGATATTTTTTCACCATATCTATCAGTCTTTATGCGGCTAACGAGGACTGAATGTAAGGAAAACAAAGTTCTCCTAGGTCAGTTTATTAAGCCCGAATAAAGAACAATGGCTGCCCTAAAAACTATCTACCATTTTACTCGTTACAGCCGCTTCCGGTAAGCAGTTCCAAGTACCAACAACACTACTAAAGCAATAATTTTTCCTAATTTCCAGATTAGCCTGAGATTTGAATAGCTTAAAACAATGACCCCTTGTTTTACTTTCTATGCAAAAGCTTAACCCATTAACATCTAACTTACATTCATAAATTTCAGCAACTAAATTATGTCCCATTTGACTCTCTTTTATCGCCTAGAATCCTTTCTTTGAGCTCTTTACAGTGAAGAAATATTTTTCTTCGGATAAAGAGACTAAAATTGAACAGCATACTAAAGATGAGTCCTATAGCGGAGAGCAGGATACTAAAGTCCATCCTATGCTTCATTTGGAAGTTTAATTCTTATTTACTATGCTGAAGAAAAATCTTGACTTATAATTGTGTTTTTTCCTTTAAAGTTGTTTATATGTAAAAACAACTTCTTCCTTTACATTTGAAGCAATAATTTAATGCTTCGGAATAATTCAAGTTAAATAAACTACTTTGAAAGATATAGACAACCAAGTAGAACTAAGAAGGCAGTAGAAAACAGTGAACACAAAGAAAGCATGTGGCAGAGTATGTGCGATTAGCGCTCTTAATGCTCATTTGAAAGCAATTTTGCCATAGCTTATGTCATTCAACTAACTATATATTAAGTATTAGTATCAAGAGTTTCATTACAAACATTCAAAGTTTCAAATGAGAGGTAATTGTATTTTATCATTCCATTTTCACCAGTTAGGTGAAAAATCAAGCAAATTTCTTAAAACTAAAAGTCAAATGGGCAGCTGTTATTTATTGATAGATAAATATAGTAAGATTATTGACAAAAGATATTATTTGATTTAGCTGAAATTTTGTATGATAGATAGACTTGGTAAAAGGCAACTTTTCCGCATACAGGCTTTACATATTTCTCAATTTAAGTTTTTCACTCCACCTTAATTTATAATTTAAAATATTAACTTACCATGTGAAGCATAAAAAACAAAAGAACTTATTTTTCTTGCGACTTTGCCAAATCTCCTTTCCAAATACTGGAAAAAAAAATGTAGTTTCAAAATTAAGAGTACAAATTTTCATACATTGAAAAAAAAAAAAAAAAAAAAAACATGTGAAATGTTTCTGAAAACAAAATGGGCAGCTTATGTGTCTAATTTATACCAGTAAAATGTCCAGTGAAGCACAAGAAAATTTCCCTTGAAAGTCAGTTACTTTACTAAAATTTATATGGAACTTTTCTGCAGACTTTAAAAACCATCTAAATAAAGGCTGTAGTCATTTTTCAAAATTAAAACTTTGCCTTTGTTGGGGCCTAACCAATCTGAAAAATCCGTAATTACGACAATGACGAAACACCTAATAAAGAAGCAGAGTTTTCGAGCATATTCTCTACCAGAACAGAATAGCTAAAATGCAATATACTTAAAGTGAATTCCCTTTCTTTTGCTCTTACTAAGCCTCTCATAAATACTAAGTATACATTAAATTTTTTTTATAATACCATTTTAGTTTTGAAAGAATTTATGATTAGGAAATGTCATTTTTTTTTAAAATCACTCATGCGTTTGTTTATTTAAAAACGCCCTTATAAATAAAATTTCATTTAAATTACGCTAAAAAACAGCACAACTTCTTAAAAGCAGTGGGAACTATATTGAAAGAAGCGAAAGTTTCCCTTTTTAAAACATTTAGTAAATCTTCTAAACAGAGCAAAAGTTAATCTTTAGCATTTGAAAAGTGAAAATTATGATATTTTCGCAGCCGATGACCAAGATACTGATTTGAGAGCAAGGGGGGGGGGGAATCCTCGTATTTCACCTAAAACATCATTTATTGCTGCAAAACGTCATTTCGAAACATGAAATATGTTTTTGAAAATATGTTGAGAAATATCAGCGAAAATCATTAACTACCGAAATTATTATCAAACACGCTATTCGTATGAAATTCTTTGAATCCGAGTTTAAGCTTCGCAAGTTTAAAGGAATTAAATGCTTAAAATAAGCGATTGCACGATACTGAGCCATATATCACTTCCCAGTGTATTTTTGGCGTGAGCAGCACACAGTATGATCAATTAGTAAAAAATATATAGCACCATCAACTGAGCTGTTTAAACAGAAAAAAGAAATAAAATGGTGTCCGTTAAAAAAAGATTCAAAGAAAATACACATTAACCAAATTAAAAAAAAAAGTTTTTCGATTTTTGCCCCCCCCCCCCCTCCGCAATACACATTGTAAAAGGTTAAATTGCAAAAGGTAATAATGATTTAAAAACAAGGTAATAGTTATACATATAAATAGTTGTATTGAAGAAAATGGCACAAATCGTACACTTTTAGTACAAACTATTAAAAATTTAATGATTGATGTCCTCCCAAACAAGAGTCGAAACGAAATTTTTTTTGTGCTTTGTATCAGAGCTCATATGGAGCACATTAAGTGCTCTGCATCAATTTTCTATATGTCTGTGTTTAGATAACGTTTTTAACACATAGGATACTCCATAATCATTATTATTATCCTCGCTTTCTCGAGACATGACCGGGGAAGTTTCTGAATTCTTCTGAAAGATTCCAGGATAATTTCAAGAAGGCTACTGACTTTTAACGGAAAACGTTCTTGATTTTTGCAAGATATCTTACTGGCAGAGATTAGGTACATTAGCTGTCCATTATTTTCCAGTAACGTTTCTGAATTATTTTTACAGTGTAAGATGACCTGTCTGCTTCTAATATCTTGTGAATAATTATTCTTACCTCGTACGCAGTAGGTGCTTGTACCTCGAAAAATACTGGAAGGTATATGTATGACGAGATAACAGTACCAATGATGAAGCCTACATTCTTGAAAACCATGTGTGTTCCAAAGCGGTACATCTCTGATGGAAGTCCAAGCATTGCGATGGCAGATAAGAAGGATGCCATGAGGGAGAATGCCACTGGTAAGATGGCCATATTTTTTCCCGCCAGAAGGTACTCGTCAGTTGTCTGCTGTTTGCTGCCATAGAATCGAAAAAATACACCAATACCGGCAGATATAATAAGAGTGGCCGCCAAGATGATGTAGTCCAGGATGCTCAGAACTGCACGCTCCATTGCAATGACGTTTCTGGGAGAATAAAAAATGAGGTATAATCAGGGTTATTTTAAACTAGATAATCGCCTGTCGACGTGTGAAAATTGCTTCTACATTTGAACGAAGCTATTGCCTGTTTGTTGATATTTTGATAGTTGAAATTTCAACCATAACTCCAGTGGCTTAACACAAAACTCCAGTAGGTAGAGTTCATTGTTGACCACTTTTTCGTTTCTTCATTCCCTTGAAATTACAGTCTTACCAGTAAAGCACCGGATCCAGTTCAGCCTTGCCTTTCCATGCATTTTAACATTACCAAAACACATTATCGAGTTATTATGCCGTGGTGCGAGTTTCATTGTTGCTGAAGTCAGGAGCGTTACTCGATCATTGGCTATTATATATATGAGGATGCCTCTACAGGCGCATTTCACGCATTGAAAAACAAAACGCACGTGAAATAACTATTCAAGCGTATTTTCATTCATTGTATCTTTAAAAAATTAACCACCAAGAAAAATAATGGAAACAATCTATTTAATTTTCAAAATTATTTAATTTATTTTTTATTTTCGAAATTCAAAGCATAAAGTTCAAAAACAACAAAAAATGCACATATTTTCTCCCCAACCCCTCACCTTCCATGTCCTCCTTAGAAAGTTAGTTTTCTTTAGAATTAATAATCCTTATTATGGTCTTATCTCTTATTATATGGTCTTTACCCTTACAAAACAAATTTATTCCTTTAAAAATACTAAGGAATATTTTCAAATCTTAAAAATAATATTTCTGTCGGTAATATTTGTATATTAGTGGTCTTTCTCATCACTGACGTAAGACGTCCTAATGGTCCGTATGTTACAAAAACATCTATATTGTGATTTGTGAATTCAAAAAGGAGGACAAAAGTTTCAGATTATTTTTGAAATACAATTGAGCAGTATACACAAAAAGGATTATAGGTAAATTTTTAATCGAAGAACTGAGTCGCGTTTATTAAAATGGTACATAAATAATAGTTTTGAACAGGGTTTCCTTACTGCAATATTAAAATATAAGTTATTAATTTTCGTTCAATTTATGTACTTGATAGTAATTTGTTTTGAAAGTCAGTTTAAAAGTAAATACCTAACTAAGCAAGTAAATGGGTATTTTAGTTAAGTCTTGTAGTGTGAAACTAAATAAAAGTCTTTTGAAGAAACTTACTCATAAGTGTGAATTTTATTAATATTCCATTTAAGAACAGAGGGGAAAAGGATAAAGTTGTAATTTTTGTAATTTTATTATAAATTCAAGTTCTCAACAAAAGGGTGATTCCATTGTAATAGACGTATCAGTTGTTGCACAAAATACCCTACAAAGACTCCGAATACGTTAGATTCTAATTTCCTCGCGTGATCTGTATGAGGAACTCAATTTCTATATAATGCAATCAAATTTTTAAGAGATCCAGAAAAAATATTTAATTGGCTTGAAAATCGCCAGTCAACGTATGACGGGTGAAAATTGCTTCCGTATTTGAACGAAGCAATTGCCTGTTTGGTAACATTTAAATAGTTGAAATTTTTACTCTTTCTCCAGTAGATTCACCCAAAACTCCAGTAGGTAGCGTTCATTGCTGATCACTCATACATTGTAGTTTGTGCTTTGATTTGTATTGTTTCCAAATTTCTAACCGGGGAACTACGCGAATATTGTAATAAAGAAAAAAGTTGAAATAGGGAGCAATCGTAAGAGCATCAAAAATATGTCTTAAGACATATTTTTGACGCAAAAGTAATAAGTCCTTGTCCACCCGTTATAGATATATAAAATCTTAAAGTCTGACGAAATTTTATTTAAAAAAAAAACGCGAATGTAACAGATTGGGCGAGAAATTGATCGAGCAGTTTCACCGTCTGCATCCATCTGCAAATTGCACGAAAGAATATTTCACTAAAACTCGCTAAATTTGGCGACTTTTCCTTAATTTTCGGCAGCCTTTGAAACCTCAAATTTTGATAATGGGGACACGAAGGCAAATACATTATGCGCCCAGAAACATGTTTAACAATCCTGTTTCGATTGCTATATATATATATATATACAGAGTGTTCCGTTTCAACCTACAAGACCTTTATTTTTACAACCGTTAGTCTTAGATGTATATTTCCAATTGCAAAAATGTTCAAAATCAAATGCAGGGTTAAGATACTGAACGTTTTGAAGTAAAAATAAGTGAAAAAAATACAAAATTTAACTTTCTATACGGGCCTCAGGTCCCCTAGCTAATATTTAGAGAAATAATCTCCATTGAAAACTATTACTGACACAAAAAACTTGACATTTGTGCGATCAAAACGTAAGGAGATATTCCATTTCAAAGTTTTACTATTTCACTTGAAAATTCTACGTCACAACTATTCCACTTGGGTAGCTACTAGTTCAATGCTTTGTACGTGTCATGCCGGCAATACGTACAAATCATTATTTTACAAATGCAAGACAGTTTTTCAGAAATTTTATGCTTCATTCCATGATACATAACGTTTTTCTTTCTTTTCTTTTATGTAGAGGAAAAAGGTGTAAATATGGCTATTATCCTTTATTTTCTATTTGAAAGTACTTCAATTCGAAATATTCTAGATTTTTGTCTTTCATTAACAACTATAACAAGTATCCAAAATGCGATAAGACAAAACAGTGGTTAATATCAATGACTTCATTTCAAAAACGACATTTCACAAAAAAGTTTTTGGAAGCACCAGAAAAAATGGGATGTAAATATTCTCTCTTCAAAAAAGTCATCAAAAATTATTAATGGGGACTGGAAAAAAACTATGCAAAATAGTACATAGTTTAATTATTAACAGGAGAAAAAAATGTTTACAGAAATCGCAAACATAACTGGTTTTTTCACCCTCACGCACAATCTAAGTTTGCCCACATTCAGCACCTATCAAATTTCAACCAAACCTCTTTGCGAATGTCTTCAGAGAACTTCGAATCATAAAAGATGCTTGAGAAGTATTTTTTGTTGTAGAAAAAGCAGGTGGTATTATTATAGGCATCTTTTACATAGCAGCCTATATTTACACCAACTATATACACTAGGAAGATGCCCACTATCATATATAACGCAAAAAATTCCATGACTAAAGTGTGCTTCAAAAAGTAGTTTAAAATCTTCATTTTCCGGATATCACTGTGAAATTGTTTTTAAAAGAAATGATTGTACATGTCTGCTAAAAATTTGCAGTCTTGAAAATTACCAATTTGCACAATAACCCACGCTGCATCCATACTATTTGAAAGAATATTTCCAACTGCTCTCTGTTACCTTATAATAGTAAATGGCACCATATACACACAGTCCTCGCCGACAGTCTTCGGTACCTCCCCTAGTCAGCAGGAATTCATAGTGAAGGGGTGCCCACCTGTGCCAGTGTTAACACCTTTTCCTCTACTCTACACATGAGAATCAAGAGTCAGAGTTCGAAATTCCAGAGTAAAAGGCTAATAATGCGTAAAATGTCTCATTTGTGCAAGTGGAGTGAGCAAGAAACAAATGAAAATTTAAAATTTATAAAGTTATTTTCAGACCAAGAAATATTCATTAAATTATTGCTGTTAGATAAAATTCTATGGAAAAACATTTCAAAAGACTTACTGACACAGTTGCTAGGTCAATTACTTTCTGAGACGTCACTTCTGCTTTCAATAAACTTTTGTGTTGAAGTTTTCATGCTTTTTCAAAAACTATTGAATTCTTTAAGGATGGTGTTATTCCATTCTAACTCTTCGCCACATCTGAATGAATGTCGTGCAGCATCAAACGACTGAATAATTAGTACAAGGTCTAGGAACATAGATAATAGTTTTCCCCTCCTGACAAATGACAAATGAATGCCGTAAAAAAAGGAAAAAAAAAAGCTAAACGTTTGTTTCCTTACATGTTTGGTTTTGAGATGATCAAAGGTTTGTTACATCATACTTACTCCTAACTGAATTTTACTTTTAAAGTCACATCTCTCTCTTAATTTATTTTTATTCACTTGTTTGTAACAACTGTTTTCAGGCGGAACCGTTAAAGGACCTCGGTTCGAAATGGCACTAATACATTACAATTAAACTGTGGGGGAACGGCGGGAAAATGTGTGTGTGTGTGTACGTCCAGGAAGTCTTAATTTTATTATTGCAAGACAAGAAGCAACTAAAATGATTGTCGTGCATGTCATCCTATTTTTTTTTATTTGTTGCAATTTTAGCTTCGTTACGTTACTTTAAAGAAATTGTTAGTTTTCTCTTTATAGTAAAGAAAAGTAAGGTTTCAAAGAAATTCTGGAAGGAAGTCTGTGGCGGACGTGCGTCCAGGAGACCATGTACCACCTACAGTCTTGACATTTGGTACAAAATTACTTCGAGGCCCGGGGGTTTGCACTTGGGGTATTTTATTTTAAATTTCAAATTAGTCTTTTTTATAATTTATTTTTTAAGTTAAGTAATATCACGTAAATTTCCGACAAAAGGGGTGAAAAATTTCTCACAACCCATTAACATTCAATGTCGTTCAAAAGAAATTTTTTTCCTGAGTCAAATAAAGCTTGTTCCAACTTTCTTAATTAATTAGAACAGCAAACACAAGGGTTTCTATTTTAAACGCAAAATCCTAGGTTCAACTCCATTCAAGCCCTTTGCTAGAGAGCAAAATATATTATTAGAGACCACGAATTCGAAAGCGACTTTTCAAACGCACAAAACTGCCTTTTTGCAAGGGGTGCTTTTTATTACAAACGTAACTCGTAAAGCATTTTTAATTCTATTCGATGCTTTCTATTCGACGATTTAAATATTTGGTTGGTAAGTAGTAACGAGCAGGAAGCGGAGCCCACTAGTTTTCAAAAAAACACTATCAATTTTTCAGATTAAAAATGTCTCCATGATTGAATCGTCTTTTTTTTTTTTTTTGTAATGGAATTTTTCGAGTTAAAAAAAGAAAAAAAAATCTTTTTGGCAGTGGCTTCTTTATGGCAGTTGGGCCCAACCTGCTTTCCGTGCAGCCGATCCATGTGTAGCTTTGTTACGTTTAATATTACAAATTTTAAAAAATATATATTCTAGAACCTTCTAATACAACAGGTAATAGTCTTTATTACGAATGACTTGCAAATTTGAAGTTAAATATAGGTAGAAATCGGTTTCCAAAAAACTAATGGAATATTCGTATCAATCATGTGGTAATGATAGCAACAATTCTTGATTTGTATTGTTCTTTAATTTTCTGCTTTTCTCCATGTTATCTATAAAAATATTTAAATAAATTTTAATTTTATGTGTGTTCTGGCCCGTGAGATTCATTTTAGTATCTAGAGCGTCCTCAGATAAGAGAAAGGTTTGGCACTACTGCTTTATAGGATTTAAAAAAGAAAAAAATGTCTTCAATTATTCACATGTGCCCCTGTAGGACATAAATGGCTGGCATACCAAAAAAGTGGGTATCAAAATAATTTTGAGGGGGTTCGAGGAAAACCATCCCAAAACCTGATTTTGTTGTCCTTTTTCTTCCTTTTGTAAAACCTTCCTTTTTGTTGTTGTTTGTTGCCTTGCTTTTCTCAAGAACTGTGTCGTCATTTAAAGAAAGTTTGAAGCTGTATCACGAACTCTTAACAGTACGTGCAATGGTTGATATACGTTCGTTGTTTGTCGCTATTTCAGTAGTTATGGAGGCTCGGTCAATTAACCAACGCATCTTTGTTCGTGACACCTTTGTTGCAGTCGGTCATTTGGTAGTGAAAACACAACAAAGATTTTGCCATCACTTCAATATTGGTCAACGCATTGATGTCCCATTTCACCAAACTATTCTAACTCTTGGAGGGCCCATTTACATTTTACGGGGTTTCTTGATTGGTCGAAAAGGAATGGACCCTGGCTGTTGACCCATCTATTTTGCATTTGAATTTATGATTTGTTTTATGTGTGTATCGATTGTAAAACTATTTCAATGGTGCCGTTATTTTCTTAATAACATTCTAAACTACTGGGCTTATATTTTTTTTATTTTCAGTTTTTTTAGTTTTTACGCAGTAGAGATTTTTTTGTTTTCATTTAATAAATAATATTTTTTAAGCGTTGGGCTTATATTAAGAGTCCCCCCCCCCCTCAAAAAAAGAAATCATACGGGAGCTTTTTTTTTTTTTATCAGTCGGGATTTTGGGGAAACACAATACTGCTTAGGTCTTTACATCTGAAGGAGGTCTTTTTTCAAGGGTAGGGCTTAAGGAGTGGCCAAAACTTCATGCTATGGCTTATTTTTTTATCAGCCATAACTTCGGGGAAACACAATACTACTTAGCTCTTTACATCTGAAGGAAAACTTTTTTAATAATAGGGCTTATAAGGATTTTCCAAAACATCATACTATGACTTATTTTTTTATCATTTATGATTTCGGGGAAGCATGATTTTACTTAACTCCTTACACTCCACCTTAAATTTCCTTAATGGTAAATGATAATCTTTCAAGTATCTGTGCTATTATTATTATTATTATTATTATTTTATTATTTTATTATTATTATTATTATTATGTTTTGCTTTTGCTTCTGTTCTCAAACTGCATTGCTTTAAAATCCCTATTTCAGAACATCACTACATAATTCGTTTTTGCATTGAATAACATTTTGCAATTCCTAGTAATAAAATTTAGTAATAATAAAAATTTGATGACTAAATTTTTAAATGTTCTGTGAGCAAAATCGTAGCCTTCTTTAATTTTTCTTAGAATGTAAAGACATATGTTTTCTCTTAAATCAACGAAGCGTGACTTTACTTCAACTCTTCTGCCCTAATAGTATTTTGCCAGTCGCTCCTTGAAGCGTAAAAATAAATCAAAAGCACGCTATCGAGCTTAAATTGAACATAACACGAAGACTGACGAAAACAACTTTCGTTTCGACATGGATAGGGCATCAATTCATTTGAAACTATTATCCAGTTAATCTGAAGCAAAAATTGTTTATTATTTTTAATATTTAACGCAATAGCTTATGAAAAAATTAAGCATTTTATGCGATATTTGATTCTAGCAACTGTTTAAAATAGCTTTTGAACCGATTCGAGTTGTTATTCAATGACAAAAGTAGTACATGAAATACACCGCCAGCTCATTCAATTCCAGCCGAGGACTGCAGTTTTTTTGCTTATTAGCACTCATCAGCCCGGCATAGGAGAAGCTTAAGGTGGAAAACCTCTTAAGTAAGCCAATAGTGCCAATTAAATTGGTAGCTAATACAGAATTAGCACTGACCAGATGAGTGACCGAAGCAATGGTTCGGTTCTCGAAACCAATATTTATTAAGCACGAAACTGCAGTCCTCGGCTGAAATTGACTGAGCTGGCGGTGTATTTCATGTATTTCTGCCTTAGCCCTGGCTATAGAGTGGTAACGTACTGAACAAAAGTAGTGTTTAAATATATGTTGAAAATATGATCCCCTCCCCCTTTTTTTGTGAAGCTCAAACTCAAAAAGTAAAACTTTTTGGGGTGTAAGTGCTTCATTTAACCACTTTTCGATCACGTTCAGCTTGCAAGGCTGGCTTCAGCAACTAAAACGATTCTGTGAATATCGTCGCCTCAGAGCAACAAGCAACAGTAAGATATCTAATCTCGGAAACAACACTAAGATATCTTACTGTTGCCCTGAGGCACCGATATTTTAAACAGCGGATTTTTATGCTTGTTTTCTTCATTCTAATGCCCCGTTTCGAATTTGGCAATCTGACGTTGCTGCTAAGTAGTAGACGAGTCCGTTTTCGTCTATGAACCGAATTTTCCCATCTCAGCTGGGATTAAACAGAAATTCTATTACTTGAAATACACCGCCAGCTCAGTCAATTCCAGCCGAGAACTGCAGTTTCGTGCTTGTTAGCACTCATCAGCCCGGCATAGGACTAACTGAGCTGGAGGCGGAAAACCTCTTAAGGAAGCCAAGAGTGCCAAACAAACTGGTAGCTAACATAGAATTAGCAATGACCAGACGAGTGACCGAAACAATGGTTCGGTTCAACTCGAATATTGCAGGCAAGGCAGGTTAAGTTATCGCCCTATAATAGGGCGATAACCTACCAGTTAGCTACCAGTTTGTTTGGCACTCTTGGCTTCCTTAAGAGGGTTTCCGCCTCCAGCTCAGTTAGTCCTATGCCGGGCTGATGAGTACTAATAAGCACGAAACTGCAGTCCTCGGCTGGAATTGACTGAGCTGGAGGTGTATTTCCTGTATTTCTGCCTTAGCCCTGGCTATAGGGCGATAATTTACTAAATAAGAAATTGTATTATTTTTTATTTGGTTTACGGGTTTTATGTGTGTTAAAGTTAAAGTTTCAGTACTAAATTCAAAAGGACAAAATATTTTCTGGTTTTTGAAATATTGTTGGGGAGGGTGGCCCAAAGCGGGTAGGTTTTCGAAGAACGCTCAAAAATCGTAGTTTTTGGATTTTTATCGTAACAATTCCGATTTTATTTTCTAGCAGGGCCCTTTAACCTCAAAATAAAAAGTGATTTTTGTATTATTTCAAAACCAATATTTATTTATTATTAAACTTTACAAACATTTGAAAAACCCACTTTGCTCTACCACGGAGCCCAAAATTGTGGTTTGGTACATTTGCCAATCAAATATGAAGTTATAAATGATTAAAACAGTTGACTCGCTACCTGCCAATAGATAAAAAAATATATAAAACAATTGTACTTATCCAATTTAAAGTCAGCACATTTGTTTATAATAACTGATTAAAGTAATAGCCTAATTAATTGTCATCCTAAAAATTAACTCATTAAAGTTATACTTATTTTACTGAAATAGAAAATCCCAGTCAGTACACGAGTCAAGAAATTTTAAACAAATATATGATTAAATCCCATACCCGCTTTGTCCGAAGGAACGTTTTTATTTCAATAATTATAACCTTAAGTTTTTTTAAAAAAGAAACAAACGAAATGACTATCGTAGTTTGTAGGGGGGGGGAGGTGTCAGAATAACGTAATATTATTGACAATAAAAAAAAGCTGGTCTTTGACTAATCAGAAGTTACAAAACTTCATTCTTTTAAGAAATATATCATTTTTTTAAAAAAAATTAAGCCTTGTTGAGCCATGCCGCTTTACTGGGACAGATTAAAACTCGGGGGTGTTCATGTAAACACGACATACGTATGCTTCGCCGCTTACACGCGATGGGGGGTGCATAGGAAGGCCTACCCGCTTTGGGCAACCCTCCCCTATACTACCAAAGGTTAATTTTTGAAATAGTAATTTTAACCTTGTTTAAATAAATCCAAACAATACTTTATAAAGTTTTTCTATATTGATCTATGTGAGTAAAAACTCTCTTCGTACTTCATACAGCATGTATTTTGTGTTCATATCATCTACGAATGCTGTTATGCAGAGTAATGTACAGGAAGCGGCAGAAAAAAAAAAAAAACTCGAATGGAATTAAACTAGTTTTCTTTTAATGAGTGCCTATATGTATTTTTGTTTCTCACTTTATTAGAAAATAATTTACGATATAACTATTAGTTTATGTATTGTTTTTCGGATTTTTTACAATTTTAAGCAAAGAACATACTATTTTAAAATTGTTTCACCAAAGAGAACGACAGTTCGTTTGCTTGTTGTGGCTTTGCAAACAGTATTTGTTGGAGTATGCCATTTTAAATGACTTGGAAATGATAGTCGACGTCCTGGAAGTGTACTAAAACGAACGTGAACATTCCGTTAATCGTCAGGCCATCCAAAAGTGAGTTCGATGAAATCCTTGGGTTTCCGCGAGAGAAGTCGTTCCTGAGACGGGAATTTGTGACCAATAAGTGCGACTAAGGGCAAAAATAGAACTCCGACAGAAGTTATACGAGTTACAGAAATATCAGCCCTTTGCTGAAGAAAACAAATTCGCATGACTCCAAAAATGCCAAAAACATTTAAGACGGTCATCATATCCACGTTGGAAGAGATACTTTTCACTGATTTACCGTTCAACCAACTAATTAACCCCAGAACGGTACGATTTAGTCTGTACACACTCCTAACACCTTAGAAAATGTTAAAAATCACCAAAATCCGAAGTCATGCTTAGTCTGTGATGGAATCAGCACAAGCGACAAAAAATCTGATTTTTCGTGGATGAGGGCTGTAAAATAAATCAGAAAGTGGAACAGAAGGAAATTTTAGAAGCTGTTTTACTTTTGTGGGCCTAAGAGCACTTCATCAATTTTGACTGGACACTTCAATTAGGCTCCACACCAGTTCATATGGCCGAAAAGGCAGGAGTAGTCTCATATCATCTAGCAGTCAATATCATCTAGCAGTCTACTCGGTAGACCTCAATTCCATTTATTACACTGTATGGCCCAATTTAGAGTCAAAGGTCTACCCTAATCTAAACAAAAGTTTGGATTATCTATACCAATTACTTTAGAGGGAATAGATTGATTAAAGGTAAAGGACAAGCGGAAATTGGCTGAACATTGCAATAAGCAGTTGTACCTCGGTATCACTGCAAAAGGCGGCCAGTTTAAAACCAATTAAATTTATTGATTGCTAAAGGTCTCCTAATATTATTATTTTTGTTTTTTGTTAATTTATTTAATTTTAATGTGGATACGTGGAAAATTGCTTGTCCGGATTTTTTAGCCGCACCCTGCATTTGCATAATGTATTGTTTTAGCAAACAATTTGGTACGGTTAAGAACAGATCAACTTTGTAGAAAATAAATTATACAGGGTGGTTAGAATATAACGTGAAGTGTTCGGAGCCCTCTAGCGAATAAAATATTGGACGAAACATTGCCAAATTTCATGGGCATACACAGTAGAATATGGGAATACGATTTCTGAAATAAAAAAAAAATAGTACCAAAAATCGCCATCGGGGAAAATTTTGGTGTTGAAAAGATGTATTACTGTGAATATTGAAAGATTTAATAATAACTGATAAAATATATGCATCAATTTTATTCACAAAATACGATTTTAACTAACAAATGAGGTTCAATTTGACCAACATCGAGATTTTCCAGATACTGCATACAAGGCACAATATTTTCCACACATCTGGGGGAGGGGGGAGATTAAATTCGCCTACCTGTAATATTTTTCTAGTTTTCAAAATTGAGTCATCGGAAACATGTCGTAGATACACAACACTTAAAAAATCCCCATGGCAAAACGTCACAAGGTGAAAGAATGAGTGACCACGCTGGCCATACCGTAGGGAAATGCAGGACTAATAAATCTGCTATCAAAGAAATGTTGCCGCCATACATTCAGTACCAAAAGCTCAATATGGGGTGGTGCACAATCTTAAATGAATATTATTCAGAATGAAATCCTTCCTGCCGCGCCGAAATTTCTTCCTGATGACTTTTGGTAAAATTCTTCCTTGTTACAAATTGAAATTTCTTTTTCGTTTTATTGAACCTCATTTGTAATCAACAATTATTTGTAGAAAAAACTTGATGTGTGCTTTTACATGGCATTTAATTCTTCAGTATTCGCAAGTAATAAACTTTTGCAGTGCCAAAATTCCCAGTGGTGGTGACTTTTGTTACTATTTTTACTGTAGAAATCGAAATCCCATGGTCTGCTATGTACGCCCATGAAATTTGGCAATGTTTCGTCCAATACTTCACTTGCTAGAGGGCTCTGAACACCTTACGTTATTTTATAACCACCCTGTACTTTATTCCTACTCATCTAGATATTGTGTTACATTGTCAAAAAAAAATTATCAAATTTTAGCGTGAGCCCGTGACGTAGCACTTCAAAAAGGTAATTTAAACATTGTCCAGTATGGCATATATCAATTGACAAAATAAAGTCAATCAGTTAATTAGAAAAAATCAAAAACAATAAAAGCATTAAAAGCATGAAAAAAGTTTAATAATCATATCCTATACATTTTATGTTATCATGAATAAACAAAAAAGAAGAGCACATTTTCCAATCAATGATTGTCCTATATGTTAGCAAATAGTAAGATCAATCACGGAAAAGCATAAATACTTCCAGAATTTTACAAATTCTTTAAATTAAGATCTTCAGTTGTTGCTGTTTTGAATTTACGAACACTGTTAAAAAAAACCTGAAAGTTCAGGTAGTTTTCTGACTGATTTTAACAGAATATTTCCGTAATGCTTCAAAACGTATTTTTTCCTTCCAAAAACAGAAATATCACGAAAGGAAGTAACGAAAACAGAATTTTTCCATTTCTAGGGTTGCCGCTGTGCTGTACTTTGTTAGTATCCTGATTAGCCTTCAAGTTATGATAACATCGCTTTTTGATAGTGCTTATTAAATCGCACTGTTACATTTTTTAATTAAAAGCTTATTTAGAATAACAACTCAGATGTCGAAGACAAAATAGATAGCTTGCTATTTCATGTCTGGAAAGTAATATACTCGTATGTCGAAATTGTTTTTACGCCTTTGGACTTTGTAAGTTTGGAAAAATGTTTGCGCCATTTTCAGACAGACAGCTGTGTTTTGATCGCCCTGGTGATTTGATGTGAGTTTTACTGAGTCAGTATTAGAATATTATTGCGGTGTATTATTTTGCTCAATACTTCGAACAATTCTGTTCGTTAGTCATATTGTGCGTTTTAGCGGTGAGAATAGTTTTAGAATCTCGTGTTTTCCATTTAAAATAAAGGCTATTGGATTACTTGTGTACAGACGCAATGGAGACACTTAAACTTAGCACCGCTGGTCACATGTAAGTATTGTAGAATATCTTTGTACATGTTAATATACAAATGTATTTTTCTTGTTAATATGCATTTGATAGAATTCCGATGGTAGCTGATTGATAATTTATAGAACTATTATAAAGTTACTGTTTTTGCTCTAACGCGTTGTATTCTTGAAAGTCATTAAAACGTTAAATGCCAACAGTTCGTATCAACCGGAGATGATCGTGGTGTGCGAGCAAGACAAAAAAAAGTCACTCAGTTTTTTTTTTTTTTTTTTGACAGATTAAAAGTAAACATTTTGAATCTCTAAATAAAAGCATGTCTTGCTGTTATATTTTTTGCGAAAAGGCATAGCAGATTGTTAATCTTTGAAAATACAATTATAATTTTGACAAGAATAAGTTTTCTTGACTACTTAGAAATCTGGAAACATTCATTACTCCTTTCGGGATTTCATTTATAATAAAAAATATAAATTATTTAATTTATTTCCTTAGGATCTCATCCAACAACTTATTCGAGATTATTGCAAGTTTCTTGTTAAAACATTTCGGGTAAAACGAACTGATTGATATGTTTAGCCTAAGTATAATGCTTATGCACTAAAAATCTATGTTGCTATTCCAATGAGTGAAAAATGCGGAAATCACCGGGGGGGGGGTGTACATCATCTGAGTAAAAAATTCTTCACGTGTATGTCAATGATTCTGTTTTTAAACACAGTAAATTGGTATGCGGTACCCTCCATCAGGTATAATATTCCAAGATAAAGTCAACCGGTTTTTAATGGTATTTTATTTGATTCATTCTGCAAAAAAAAAAAAAAAATTCTATTTTTCATGTATGCTTTTCCATGCCATGCCAGAATATGTACGAGGAGATGTGGAAGGAAATATCGAGCAGTATCAGCATCAAAAATTGGTGTTATATTCAAATCCACTAATTTCCTTGCTGGTACTTTTCGATTATTTTTATTCATCTGAAGGTGCAAATTTCAAGATAGATGCTTGAAAGGTAAGTTATCAAGCAAAAATTTCACTTAAAATATATTTAAGTAATAAATACAAATTAAAAAAATAATAGTTTTTGAATGGTTAACTATTTTTATAATATATATTATTTTAAACATAGGATAGAAAAACGAGAATGAAATTTCAGTAAAATATGTAAAAATGAGAAACGAAAAAATAGCGCAACGAAAAATCAAGAACCGAAAGTTCTGTAAAGATACAGAAAATTTAAAAACGGAAAAATAGATGAACGAAAAATTTAAAAACGGAAAAATAGATCAACGGAAAGAAGATAAATGGAATTTTCGTTAAATCACGGAAAATTTATAAATGGAAGAACAGAACTAAACGGAGAAATGAGAAATGGAACTTCTGTTAAGTCACGGAAAATAATTTAACGGAAACGTAATATTTACGTATTACGTAGTTCTCTCTAAATATCACCAACAGTGACTAAATTGAAACCAGATTAAAAAAAAAAAAAAAAAAAAAAAAAATCCGCCAAATTTCTCGCCAAGTTTGCGACAAAACTTGGCGACCAAAAGACTGGCGAGATATCGCCAAGTGTCCGTCAAATTATAGCGCCACTTGAGTTTACATCGAAATTAACAATGATTTCCTCTCAAAAAAAAAAACCGCAAAAGAGCCCTTTAAAAACACCCGAATGCAACCAAAATGAAAGGTGCACAACTAGACCCCACTAGGAGTCTACGTACTAAATTTCAACTTTCTAGGACATACCGTTCTTGAGTTATGCGACATACATACGCACATAGGTACATACAGACGTCACGAGAAAACTCGTTGTAATTAACTCGGGAATCGTCAAAATGGATGATATTTCGCTCGTCTATACGTTCTTAGACACTTATCCACGTGTAGTGGAGTCGAAAAAAAAAATCAACATTCGTTCGGGGGTGAGCAAAATAGAAATTAAGGCCGATTTTTGAGTAAAAATTTTTTGAAAATACAATATTTCCTCTTTTGTAAAAGGAAGTAAAAAGACGCAGTTATAAAAAAAAAATATTAATAATAGTGCGCTAAATTAGGCCATGCAGGCCCATAATATTACTTCCGATTTTTCTATGTAGGATAGTCAAAATTCGGTAGATCGTGACTTCATTATCATCAGAAAGCTTCGCTGATGATAAAACGTCATCAATGAGCAGTTTGTTGTTAAAAAACAAAAATTTATAAACTGTTATTACAAAAGAGACTTCTCAAAATAGAGAGGACATGGTTCTCGGCTGCATATGGTGCACATATGCAGGGCCCGAGCAAGCCAAACTGGTGCCCAGGTCCTGAGGTGCACCCCCCCCCCATGAGAAAATCCGCACAATTTTAAAGTCAATGTTTCATACTAGAAACCTAATATACTAGAAACTACATTTTAAAGGAACATTACCACATTTAAAAGGAAACCGGAGATTTGAATACCAAACACTTGATAGTCACCATACTAATCACAGTTAAAATTGTCTTACCTTAAAGCGAAAAAAAGTTAAAAAACAATTTAAAACTGCAAAAAAAAAAAAAAAAAAAAAAAAAATTCTAATTCTGACATTAAGCTTTAAAAAGGCTTCTTTCTGGCTTTAACAGAGGCAAATGTGTCAATCAAATAATCGAAATCTATGTTTGATGTCACAGAAATTTCAATGGTCAATAAGAAAAACGCCTGTAAATTATCCTGAGAAATCCAGCTTCCAAATGATTTTTGATTATTTTCAAAAATGAAAAGGAACGTTCACTGGAACAGCTGCTGATAGGCAAGGTAAGACGAAGCTGCAGGGCTGAATCCACATTCAGAAATGTATGTGTAATGTTTAGTGATCTTATCCTTTTTAAACATTCTCCAGGGGGGGGGGAGAAGGGTTACCTTTTGCAAAAATTTGAAAGTATGTCAATTCTTCTGGAAGATGTTCATCTATGTCATCCGAGTAATTTTTTTGAAATTCCAGAGCTAAGGGACAACGACTTCTTTACGTGAAATGTTTTTAACTTTGAGTTTTTGAGCTGATTTGTAAAGTTTTTTAGCCCCCTCTACCTTAAAGTTGAGAAAAAGTAAAATGAGCTTTTAAAAAAAAGGAAGTAAGTGAATTTAGGCTAGGATAGTTTGGTGCCCCTAAATTTGTGGTGCCCAGGTCCACGGACCCGCCGGACCGTGCGTTAATCAGGCCCTGCACATATGTGTACCACCTGTGCGCAGAAAAAAAAACTAAAAAACAGACGATATGGACGCTTTTTTAATTTTTTAAAGTTTGATAATACTTTCCGGCGTTTCTCCAGATTTACCCTTACTAAGGATCCCTGTTTCTAATAAGGGTGAATCGCTTTTCGTTTTTAAATCTGCTGAGAAACGTTTTTACATTTTTTTTAATTTCAAATTTTTATGAGTTATGTAATGAATATACAAAATTTGGTGTCAGTTGAAACATAAATGAGCACGATACAAGGCCCTAAACTTTAGGTGGGCCTTATTTCGCACACTTACCTTATAAATTCACTTTCTTTGTTATGTCAGTACAGCATTGACAATAATTGATATACTTTAAAGCACTTCAATGTCCTTGGGCATTCAGACGTTGTTCACAGAAAGAGAGTCTAGACAATGCCAAGTAAGCATCTTCCAAATATGTCCACCGTCAGCTTGAAGCTTTGTGGAAATGCAGTTTTTGTGATGTTTTCTTTATATTTATAATTTGTCATTTACATGGTGCAATAGAAAATGTGGTGCGTTGAACTGCATAACCTTTATCAGCCGACTACTGTCCAATCCTTGCACACTTTTGCTAACTGTAAATATCTGCTTTTGTTCAAGGGAGAAAGTACAAACATTCAAACAAGTACTTGGCTTCCACTGGTCATACCGTGCAATGTGCAGCAAACTGTTCATTTAGTGACCAGTTTAAGTTTCTCCGCAATTTAAAGTTTTGCTATTTTGTTGGACTGAACAACTTTGGCAAGCTTTCTTTCATCTCAAGTATTTAATAGCCTGTGATAATCACAATTTTGGCACTAAGACCCCGTTTTTTGTTTATTTTTCCTGTCTCTACAAACATGAACATAATCTTTAATCTCTAATGTGTTTTGCAGATGCTTATTTCGTCGTTTTGAGAATCTGCAATCATCCAGAGATTAAAACTAATTTACAATACGTTTTTTGCTCCATTATTCTCAATACAAACAAATAAATAATTAATCAAAATCGGACTGGTAGTTTTCGATTCTATAAAAAAAGAGCAAGCAAACAGACATTCTGGTGCAGAAGCACTGATTTCTTCGGAACATCCCCAAGTGTTTTGTATCCAGAAAGTTTTTGTTAGCAGTATATTCAAAGATATTCAAAACACTATATTCGTTTCATTTTTGTATATAAAATATAATGCGAACTGTTTAATGATGTTCGATAAAAGTTGTCCTTTTATTTCTCTCTTTGAAGCCTTTGGATACATACACTGTAAAAATATTCCGAAACGGGAAATATTATTTCCGGGCAAAGTTAAGAGATTTTACGGGTTTACACCAGTTTCCTTGGAAATACAAGTATTTTTGTAAAAATGTTTCCTGAATCGCTAAAATGAATCTCACACTGATGAAACAAGTTGTGAAAAGCATTTTGTATAGGTACCAGTCTGAAAATGTATTCGTTTTCTTTATAGGTATTTCGCCTTCAAATCAGTTATAGCCCTTCTTGGTTGACTGTCGTCTCAAACAAGGGCAAATTGCCGACTCTGGATATTGTAGTTTTGCCAGAATTTCAGGCAAATACACTGTTTGGTATTTTCTTAAATTCTGCCTTAGCTTCGACTATGTTTGCTTCAGGAGCTTCCATAGCAAATCAGGAAGGTGCCAAGCCATTGTTATGAACACCTCTAAATGCTTTCTGAATGTTTCTGATTTACTTCAGAAATATGACTGATTTTTATTGGAATGGTTTCTGAGTTCTTCAGATAGATTCCAGGTTAATTTCAGGAAGTTTTCTGACTTTTTGCAGGAAACATTCCTGTTCTTTTTCCAGATATGTTACTGTCAGAAATTAAGTGTTTTAGCTCCTCATTATTTTCCAGGGACTTTTGGAATTTTTATTACAGTGTATATATGAACCACTTCATACTGAAATATTCAATCTTAAAATGAAAATTCTTCTGAATATCAACGCATGTGATTAAGCCTGTCATATGAATTAATATATTTTGAGGCATACTAAGGAGCAAGAAATTAAAAATTTAAAAAACATATTTTGCTTAAAACTTACTTTGCTGGAGCTTTTGTTGAGAAAAACATTGTGTTATCGTCCTTCAATGTTACATTTTGCCGTTGTTGATCAGAAAAACGGAATGTTGTAACAGCATTAGAAGTGCTTGAATTAAACGTTTCAAAAGAGCTGCACCCTGTAGTTGATACTGGTAGAAATTTTGGAGGAGGTCCATGGGCCATTGATTCGAAACTCATCCATGCAATAAGAGTTAGGGAGATCAGTAAACCTAAAATAACACCCTGAAGTAATGATGCTTAATTTAGAAAATAAAAAACGGGTACAGTACAAGATTTTTCTTTAATGGAATTGTAACCATAATTCGTTTAGAATACTATAGACATTTCAAAAAATGCTTGTTTTTTTTTCAATAAAACTCTGTCGCAATTGAAATTATCTTAGAAATTATAGTTCCATATTAGCGAGTTTTGCTTTTACATTAAAAAAATGTTTTGGACAAGAAGACCAATATTTATAATAAGAATTGTATAACACTCATAGTGTTTTGAAACACTTTCGCAGTTCAAAATTAGTCGTGTTAGTATTTAAACCACGGTTGGTTTTTGGAATGTCCTAAACTGATTTAGGACGGAAGAAGTGGTTTTTACCGTCCAAAACTGCCTGAAGGTGTCCGAAAGTGTCTTAAACTGATCAAAATTACGTTTAAGCTAAAGGGGTGTAATCCAATCAATTCGTATTTACTATTTCAATATTTGTAATGCATTAATATAAATATAAACAAGTTTTAATTAATGAGTATTTGATAATATTTTTCTCTGAAATGTTCGTTAAAAAATATTTTACTTAATAAAATTGCTAATAACTCTATTACATGAAAACTTTCTTTATGAAATAGTTGGTAGAGTTATGATAGGAAATTCACAACACTACCAAGTCAACTAATTTCAGTTCCACTATAGGAATGTTATTTTATATGTAATATTTAGGTGCAAGAAAAAAAAAACTTAATTTTTAAAATGGCTTTTGCACATAAGTTTTACATGATGTTTTAACGAAAATTCTTTTTTAAATCATGATAGATTAAAGAATAAATTGACGGTTAAATATGTGCATTTTTATTATAAAACTTGTCCAATTTTGTTTTTTAACTCATACTTTTAATATTACCTCATTATAATAATATAAATATAATATCGTTATCTGCAACTACCACAAATTGTCATTTATTGCATGAAGTCAGTTATTGCACTATATTTTGAACAGTTTCTTTTGAACATATGCATAAATGTCGAAACATTTGGTTGCTATTATGAAAAAAAAAAAAACCCTCATGCTTACAAATTGAAATTTTTAACCAACAATTAAACTTTTATGTACCTAGATTAGAATCTACTGTATAAATAAGTTACAAATATATTTGTACTGAATGTTCACATCTTGAAAAAATATTCAATTTAAAACATACCTTTGACACATTTTGTTCTGTTTTTGATTTTTGACATTTTCTCACAACGTACAGTTTTTTCTAAAAATGTAGTTTTGGAGACTTTCGGACAGTTTTGGTCAAAATTGTTTTGAACAGGATGGTAAAAACCATGTTTTTAACCGTAATGTTCAAAAGCTTGTCAACCTTAATTTAAACCCAATGTTGTTGTTGTTTTTGTCTTGTCTATGGATGGTCTAAATTGGGCTGAAAGTGGTCCAGACAGCCTTGGCAATTTAATTGCAGTTGTCCTCATAGAGGAGTCTGGATGCGTATTTTTAATTATCTGTTGTATGGATGGCAGGGCTGGAAAAGATGTGAGTTCGGTTTAGTACGCACTCGGGGTTGCTCCTGCGGTTCTGATATGTTCTTGTGCCAACCTTGTGGATTTTCATTTCTCTGTAGTTTTTCGTCCTGAGTTTTGTTAGGGTCTTTGCAATGGTTCTATTGGTAGTTAGTTCGCAGATCTGATGTTTAGTTTTGATTGTTTGGTCATTGAACCTAAACTTTGGAACTGCGAAAATGTCGTTTTGGGTGACATGAGAGGATAAATTTGTGTTATAGTCTCTCGCCTCCTTTTCCGAGATATCGGCAGCCTCATGCAATGCCAACATGCATTGGGATCCATTGCATAAAACGATTCCTATTTAAACTGAGACTATGGTCTAGCGAGCTGGAAATGTTGCAAACGACTAGAGAGCAGCCTTTCTCAATTGCCTGTAGAGGAACTCCTTTGAGTCGCTAAAGATAACTAATATGACAGCTCTCCGTGCTTGTTGGAGATTGGTGTAATTATTCAGGGCTTCTTGAATAGCAAGAAGTTCGCAGGTAAAGTTTGAGGCAATTTTACCCGCCTCAACTTCAAAACGCTTCGTACTAGAAGCGGAAATGTGAAGTTTGCTCTAGCTTCTCCTTCCTCCCTAGCGTTATCCGAAGATATCACAGTCAGTACATAAACGAAGCTTCCTCCTGAATAAGAACCAAAATGGTTCTTTCTCCGTTAGCTTTTATGTCAGCGATTGGTTCTGTCTTGGAACAAGGCTTCAGTTTTAATGGTGCAATTTATAGGTGGAGTAGATAGTAAAACCGTTTCCTCGAGGATCTTGTGTGTGTCGTCCAATTTGCTGTGCTTCAATTCTGAAAAGCTCCGTTGCAAATATGATATTTTCCGCGACTTTTAATCTTTTTGATAAATTTGATGTCATTGTATGTCTCGAGAAGCTGAAGTCCGCATTTCTGCAGTGACTTAATATTATTTGCAGAGAAGACGGCTCTTATAATGATATTTACTGCTCTGGCAGGAATTCAGTCGATCGTTCCGATATTTAAACCTAATATTTAAATTGTGAAAAGCCCCTGTTTTATGGTAAAGTATGCCCCTATTTATCAGATGTAAAACAGGAATTCAAATCCGTCTTCCTTTTGAGGTCAGTTTTAAGGGTACACAATATTTCGTTTGTGCTGAGCCGATACATGTGAGAATGTAATCAAAAATGAAAAAAAAAAAATTATAAAGAAAATATGCGCACGTATACATAAAGTCTAATTAATCTCTACAAAAGGCATAAGTATTTCCTTTTATATGCCATCAATAAGCTTTGCTTCTATTTGAACTAACTTCTGCATCGTATGGAAAGAGACATCATTTTTAAATGACAAAAAAGAGGAAAATTTGTCTGTGATATGTTTTGATCTTTTTATATGTGAAAGTAGGTCGTGAGAAGTGAACATTCTGGCATTTTCAGCCTATCAAAAATGTTTGTTCTCTCAGTATAAATTCCCGAAGTTAGTGGTTTTGCAGAGGTTTATTTATTTATTTATTTTTTTTTTGGCAAATGTCTGCAAGGCGCATTTTAAAAAGCTGTAGTTTTTTCTAGCAAAACTATTTCATGACTATGTTTACAATTATTGGTTCTACTGTTTTTGGAGATCTTCTTAAGTGATTTGCTAGAGCTTTGCAAGACCAGTCAATGTAAATACTATTTGCAAGATCTATACAAGGAAAGAGCAAGTAAAAAGGCTGTAAACATTTATTTTTTTCATAAACGTAGGTTCGCGGAAAAATAGAAAAGAAAACAAAATTTTTACTTTTACAGTACAGGACTTAACCTTATTTGTCATATTGAAAGCTCTTTGGCATGAAATAAATGTGATCTCTTGCCTTCTGATGTTTTATGTGATTTGCTAGAGCTTAGTGAATGCAAAATTCAGTTGCAAAATTCTATACAAGAAAAGAGCCAGTATAAAGGCTGCAAATATTTTGAGGGCTGTTAAAAGCTACTTCTACACTACATTGTACAAAAAAGTTCTACAGTATTTAACTAAAGTAGTAAGTCCTTACCTTTTCATTTGCTCGTCGTGTCAACATTCCCAAAAGGAAGACTCCTAACACTGGAGCATTGATGATTCCAAACGTTATCAAGGTTATCTGTATGAGATTACCAAATTTGGAAACGAGAAATGTCAGAGCTATGCATAGAACACCATAGAATAATGCTAAAGAAAAAGGAACATAGAAACTTGCTTACTTGAAAAATACTATATTTAAGCCTCTATTTTAACAAAATATTTTTATTTCCAGTACATGAAGATCTTTTAAACAGGTAAAATTTGCAAGTTTAAACAAACTTTGTGCCAGAAGGGCACCCTACATATTGCTTTGACACTAACCGTTACCGTAAATAAGTGCACCATGGGGGGGGGGGGGTCGAAAATACATGTAAAAAATAAGTTTCTCTTAGATAACAGGAGAGATCTCAATATTTTTAGACTTGTGGATAGTAATATACTGGAAGAATTTTAGCTTAATATTTCAACTGAAAGAAGGTGCTCAACCCCTTCCACCAAACTTCATAAGTATGGGGAGGTGGGTTAAAAAAATGCATCGAACGGAAAAAACAATGCTATATATTATAATATATACTAGTAATATGCATATACATTGCAATAAAATAATTATTTACAAAAAAAAAAAAAACAGCTGGGTAAATCAAATGTTTTTAAACTTGGGGCATTTTTTATGTACGGCTAACGTTAAACTAAGGGTTCATTGAGCACCCTCTTAAAATTTGAGTAAGGAGCTAAAACTTTTAAAGCATAATATTATTAGTAAGTGTAAAAAAAAAGTAGGAGGTGTCCTGGACTCGAGCTGAAAAAAAGTTTTTTTTCAACCACCCTAGTGCATCGGTTATTATTATTATTATCATCTTTTTTTTTGTGCCAGTACATGAGTTTGAAATCGAACGTTGTGCAAAGTTATTAAAAATTAAAATTTTTTAAGTCATAATCAAACTATTTGTATGAATTTTGCAGCAATAAAAAAATTAATTTTCATAAAATTTCTAAAAAAAAATTGCTTCATGAAAAATATCATCTATACTTTTGGAGAATATTAATGTTTCTTAGGTATACAAACAAGCATATTATTTTTCGAAATGTATGTGAAAGCAATTTAAAAAAAAACATATAAGAATTTTGATCTAGAAAACTTTGCATTGATTTGTTTTAGATGGTTAATATATTTTATATGCAGTCTTTAAAGTACGCATTTTTAAAGAGGTTTTTCTTCCTAAAATAATTTTAAACACAGATATTTTTTTTTCTTCAAATTGATCATTTTAATTGCTTTCTAACTCGTAATGCGTAAATGCTTTAAAGATAAATAATTTAATCTTCGTTTTTCTTTTAATCATAAGAATTAAGAATTATATTATCTTTAAAGTGTATTATGGAACATAGTTTTAAAGGTAATATTTTTTCTAAAAGCAACTGAGGTTGGTCATCTATCTGGATCATGAGAAAAGGGGAGATTAATGAAGTTTCGAAAGTTATCAAGTATTTTGCGATGTAGAAGCTAAAAGTGTTTAGTGAACCATTTAACTATATGATTCAGTAACAGATATCTGTGATCGAATCTAATTCCGAAATTGTAGATACTCGTTTCGTAAAAAGATTCACGAAGTTGCTGCACTTGTACTTATCCGCTATCGCTGATATTTTTTTTCTCCCAGAGTTCCAGATTGCAGTTCAAATATTTTCTAATAGATGTGGCTGCAAATACTAAACACATAAATCAAAGAAAATTAATTAAAAATACACCAAAATTTTCCGAAATCTTATATAAATAAAATTACACAACATTATTTTCAAAACGTCCATAATCATGTATTACTGCATATCGTAACACGAGGACGAAATTAGCAAACATTTTCTGAAAATGAAAAATGCCTTTGATATTTTTCATTCGTTTGTGATTATTTCTTCTAGGTACTGAAATGCTGGAGGATTTTGTCGACGTACTGCATCCTTGGTAAACATTCGAACTACAACGAGAAATCAGAGAGGAAAAACTTAGGACCTGCCCCATGAAGATGTTTTAACAACTGTTTCTGAAACGCAAACAGTTTCTTGTTATACGAGTAAATTCTTAAAAATTGCTTGGTCAACCTTCATGTAAATGTAGCCGATGATGGACATTTTGAAAATATTGTAACGTAGTTTCATTCACTAAAAATTTGAAAAATGTTCAACTTGATTTTCAGATATATTTTCTTTTGATATTTGTGGGCTTATTCCCAACAGTGCCATCTGCTTGGAAAATTTTGAACTAAAATCAGGAATTCTGGGAGGAAAAATTTGGGCCCTGTTACATGTTACATCAATGTTCTATAAGAATTGTTTTTATAACCATAACCTTTTTGCTGTTATGAATTTTTGAAAACCATCAGTCTATTTCACGACAACCTGTATATTTGCTTGAATACAAAACATAAGAATTTCACTCACTGATGACTTTGGCACTCGCAGCTATGTTTCTTTCAGAAAAGCCCCGAGCAATAAAGTATGGTCTGATCAAATCTTGCGTAGTTACAGCAGTGAGTGAGTTAATTGCCGAAGACAATGCACTCAGCGCAGCGCAGAAAATACCACAAATGCATTAGGCCGGGGAGACCTGGATACTTGCTCATAGTGATCGCGATGAAGTAGGGAAGTAGCTGTAATTAAGAAAAAGAATAATGCTAAAACCAGAGTAAAATGGTTAAATTAAAAAAACACACACACACACACACTCAATTAAAACAGTTTTGTGTACAACATAACGAGCCTACTTTCCTGTGCACCAACATAGATTTTTTTTTTTTTTTTTTTTGCGCATCAGACAGGGACACCCCGAAATTTTTAGGAGGGCGGAAAATCTCTCTCTGCCGAAATGAAACTCCAAATTTTGTCGATTGATGATAATTTTGAAATAGAGCTCATAGTTTTGTCAAATGATCACAATTTTGCCGAATTTAACTCCAAATTTCACTGAATGATGATAACTTTGCCGAATAGAACACCAAACCCTGCCAAATGATGATAATTTTGCCGAATGGTCAGACAAAATTTGTCGAATGAGGGAATTTTAGGGAGGTCACTGCGACCGCCCATCGGGTCATCCCTGGCATCAGATCAGAGGTGCCCTCTAAGGACAAGGGCTCAGCCTCCTAAATATCAAGAGACCCCCCAAAAGCAAGAGCCCTCCTCCATAAATGAAAAACATAACCCTAAAAAAAAAAAACTAAATATTTCAATGGCGCAGTCTGCGTCACGCTCCCCCCCCCCCAGGTGGGCACCCCTGAATCAGATCAATAGTCTCTCAATTACCTAAGGTTGTGAATTTTATCAAACACACCTTTATCCCAATTAAAGAGGATTTTTGTGTGCTTTTCATATGCAGAAAAGGAAAGAAAATTTTAAAAAAGGAAAAAAATAAAGAAAGAAAACATTTGATGTATAGAATTTATATCAAATTTAGTTTCTGAAATTTTTAGACTTTTTTCAGTAAACTTCAACCATTAACAAGTTTCTAACAGGAACACTTTAAGTTCTGAAACTTCACACGAGCCATATGAAAGAATAGAATTGCAAAAAAGTAAAATGTATCTTTTGATCATTTACATAATTTCAAATTTGAATAGGTAAACAGTGGATGAGAAGTAAATAAAGTAGCAGTTCATTTCTTATAACAAAGGCAGTTATTATAATATATCCTTCTATTGACAAAAAAAAAAAAAAAAAAAAAAAAAAAAACTTCAAATAAATAATTTTAATCAAAAACAGAATAATTTTTAGCTTTTTTGGGGGGCAAAAAATTACACAATCCGAATTCTTTTCTTCCTTTTTCTCCCCTTTCCGCTGCCAAAATTTTGAAAATTTTCACTCTATAGATAAATAAAAATAACATAAAAGAATACCTGAATCACTAGCAATAAATCGCTTGCAGCTCCATCTCTCAGGTAAAAAAATAATAAATAATAATCCTGAATTTCTTTTCTTTTTCGTTTTAAGACTTTCTACCTTATGCATCCCTTTTCAAAACTTATGCTTGGTCAGTGTCATTGTGACTGTTAGCTGAAAGGCTTCACGTGCTACTTTCAGGCGATTTACTATCATGATCGCACAGGAATATTCCAAGATTTTTACTTCCTTTTACAAAAAGGAAGTATCGTATTCGCGAAAAAATTTTCACTCAAAAATCGGCCTTAATTTCCATTTTTCTCACCCCCAAATGAATGTTGAGTTTTTTTTTCGATTCGATCACACGTGGATATATGCCTAGGAACGTACAGACACCCGAAATATCCATTTTGACGACCCCCGAGTTAATCACAACGAATTCTCTTGTGACGTCCGTATGTATGTGCGTATATACGTATGTGCGTATGTGTGTATGTGTGTATGTATCTCGCATAATTCAAAAATGGTACGTCCTAGAAGGTTGAAAATTGGTACGTAGACTCCTAGTGGGGTCTAGTTGTGAACCTTCTCTTTTGGTTGTATTCGGATGTTCCTAAGGAGGATCTTTTGTCTTTTTTTTGGGGGGGGGGAATCATTGTTAATTTTGATGTAAACTCAAGTTATGTTTTTTGTCGGACACTTGGTGATATATCGCCAGTCTTTCGGTCGCCAAGTTTTGTCGCCAATTTGGTGAAAAATTCGGCGATTTTTTTTAAAACTTGGTTTTAATTTGTCCACTGTTGGTGATATTTAGAAAGTAAACAATTGAATCACATTAAAATTGCCAATAATGGGGAAATGACATTAAATTGGAGTAAAAGGAAGTCACGTGATGCACACATCAGCTCGTTTTTTTTTTTGTTTTTTTTCGATGTGGGAAGTTAGTAAAAATTCCTGTTTTAGAATTTTCAATGAATGGAAGGTAAAAAAGATATTAAAAGGGATTACGTTACCTGATCTGATGAAGATATTGGCTTGGAAGGGGAAGTCATAGGATCACATACGGCGAAGTAAGCATATACAATGATTCCGATGAAACAGTTCAGCAAGAAGACAATTATTAAGGGAATCCCTAAATTCACTGTCCTGTGTAGTCATAAAATTATACATTAATAGATGTACAATTTTTTTTTTTTTTTTTTTTTTTTTTTTTTTTTTTATAAGCTATGACAATAAATATGAATAGTGGCTGTAAAAAAAGGGAGAGACAGAGGGATTGGTAAGTGGTAAAATAACGCGACTATATGCACAGTAGAATTGATCGAAGTTTTTTTCCTTCGAACTTTTAAATGTTACCCTATGAACCAAATAAGATATTCTTGTATGATACTGTTGAATTGTCTCATATAATTCAGTTAAGAACTGCTACAAGAGGGGTGAAGTTTTGAAATCTAAAGTTTTCTTTATTGTGAAATCTTGAAATTAATCTTTTTCTTTCTCTCTAAATTCAGAGTTTCAAAACCTTCCTGAACGGAAAAGATGTTCTAAATAAATACACAGAAAATGATTACGGAGGTTTGGAAACAACAAAATAGATTAACCGCACTGCCGCAAGGGGGTGAAATTTAGGAAACTGACCCTCTTTATGATGAGAGTCGTAGATCTTTTAGCTGACTTGAAACCTGCGTTTTCGAACTATTTGGATGCTTATTTTAATTAGATAAAAGTTAGAACAATTTTTATTTAAAAATGTTTGTTTCATCGTACATCTTTATCTTCTGAGGGAACTATTTTAAGAGTAGAATTAAGAAAATGCAATTTTAACTCCAAAAGCACTTTTTTTGCTTACTGCTTCTTTGTATATTTTTAAAAAAGCTTAATCCCTCCTTGACTTCTGCTAAACCATCCTGCTATGTTATAATATAAAATTTTTAAGAAAATTGTATTTTTTTTTAAACTCGAACTAAAATGTTGTATCTAGATACGTGGGCAGATATCATTTGATCCCCTTTGAGAGAAAAAAAAATGCAAATACATTTACTGTTTCTGAAACAGAGCAGAAACTCAAAACTGCCTCTTGAAAAATATCATTGCAAGAATTTGAAACCTCATTTTGTACATAAAAAGGTCATTAACCGCTAGTGTCCGAAATGCGACTGATACAGCGCTGGTTATTTTAAGGGTATTTTAAACCCTTTTTAAATACTTCATTATGTATAGTTAAAATCTCAACATAATTTAATTAAACTGTTATTATAAACATGTTTATTTTCAACTAATTTTTACTAGCATTCTGTTAGTAAAAATTACTAGGATTCAGTAAGGGACTTTTACTAGCATTCTGTAAGGAACTATGCAGATTTCTTGTCGGAGGGTTCAAATGACCCCCGCCGTATTTCTAGTGTAAAGACTAGAATCAATTACATGTTTAATAACGTAGTTAAAACATTGCCTGATAAGTGGTGCAGTAAACAGAGTTAAATAGTTGACTATGTCACTTTTTCCCACATTCTCCTACTTCTGTAAATCCTGCTTCTGTAAATACTCTCTCACTCTACTAGCTGCTGAATGGGGTCGTTTCCAATATTTTAAAAGTATTTGTATCAATTTCAGTGACTAAAAGTACTACTTTTCACTGAAGGAAACAACTTCATTGCAAAAAGATTTTTTTTGACTAAGTTGGATGAAATCAAGAAATGAGTTGCATTAATTTTCCACAATATGGCAGTGAGAAGCAAAAGTATGCAAGTGCAAAAATTAAAAATTTTGAAATAACCTGTACAAATGGTAGTGAAACTCTCCTTTGTCTTGGGGCAAGAGATGGTAACATTGGTAGGAGCTGTCATACAGAATGATTTGGAAAAACTTCCTAATGAAAATCTACCTATACTTCGAACTTGAAACGCGTTTTACTCAAATCTTGAAAATGTCTAATTGCATCCCTATGCTTCTCACTGCCTTAAATGTCGTGGAGACATATTTCTTTCAATACATATTTTTTTTAAACGCTCTTAAAGAAGTTTTCACTGGTATGGTCGCAGTTAGTTACTGGTATGCTTTAGTATAGTTATAATTTCAAAAAAAAAAAAAAAAAATGCACAGGATTAGGTTAAGATACTGATGCTGAAAAGGAAAATGATGAAGAAAGGGGAAATCGAAACAAAAAAATGAAAATGAAAATAAGAAACATAGTAGAAGCACATATCTCATTAATCTTTAAACCATATTAAAAGGAAGAATATATGGATATGCGGCCAGAAATCTTTTGGAAGTTATAATCGGTGGCCCGACATCCGGCAATTTGTCATACGTTGCGTCTCTAATAAAAATAATACTAAACCTTACATCCTGGATCTCGACAGTGTTTTAACTGTAAGTAATCTCTGAACTTGAACTTGATTTGCACTAGAAATTGCCACACTAACAATCGTGCTTTGAAGAAGAACATTCCAGATGGAATAGCGAACTTCAGGGTCCATTTACAGTCTGTAAAAATAAAAAATATATTCTATGAATGTTAATTGAACTCCGTGAATCTTTACATTGTATTCTTCAGTAATTTCGTTGCACAAGCAGATTTAAAAGTTACTTTTTATAGTTATGTGTGAAAACTTTATTAATGAACTTAAATGCAAAATAAATAACTGGATCTAGCAGGATAACTTCTTTATCCCAAAATGCAATAAAACCCTCTATTTTCATTAGAATGTTGTTATTATTATAAAATAAACTAGGTGCAAATTTAAAGATCTGTTTTACGAGTTTGACATCATATCAGGCAGGTGACGCACCCCATTGTTATCGAACAAATGAATCGGTTTCTGGCGTTTCTCATAACTTCTACTAGCAGCGGTTAAGTTCACAATTTCTGTCAGGTTGTTAGGATCCTTGGACGGTTGTCATAAACGCGAGATGCCAAAAACTCCTCGAAAATTGCTTTTGGGTAAAAAGGAGGAGCGAGATTGGTCCTTCTTAAATTGAGTGATGCCCTTGAACTTAGAGTCATTCTTCGTTTGATTAGAGCCAAATATCCTTTTAGTCAAGTTCACCAAATCGTGAGTTTTATTGTATGGGGTTGTCACTTGTCTGATACGATTTTCGAACCTCTGTAAAACCAAACTTTAGTCCGCTTTTTGAATACCTGTTAAAAGAACATCCTGTTTAATGTAAAAATGTTCATTGAACAATACCACTGTAATTTTGCATTTTGATCAGGGATAATTTCTGCTTGTTAGAATAACTTTTAGTGGCAAATTGACTATTCCATTAAGCGGGCTCTACTGTATCTACCTTCATTAGAAAGAAAGCAAAAAATTCCTCTTTTATAAAATGAGTTTTACTGCGTTCTGAAATAAAACAAGTTAAGTTATCTGACCCAGTAAAAAGGATGCATTAGAAAATGATAAATAGTGTAAAAGATATGCAAGTTGCGACTATTTCGGGTAAAAAGTCTAAAAAACGAATGCAGGATTTCTCTTTTAAGTTTATCAATCGGGGTTGCCCTTGTAAAATTTTTAAAACGGAAACTAATACAAAACAGTTAAGTTCAATGTTAGTGGCGGGAAGCACGATTCTATTATCAGTTACAAAGTGCACCTTTTGCAGTTTCTGTTTTACTTTGTACTGCTCTTTATAAAACTGCATCCAAGTCCAAAGAGGTGGAGGGCATTGGAATCAACCTTGGTCACAAACCATATATTTCACTATAGGTGCATTTGCACACATACAAAAGCAGATTGTTATGAACCAAAATTCCTTCTTGCCCTGAAGCAAATCTGGGGTAGCCTCTGAAGTTTACAAGAGTTTTAACGTAAAAAAAAACAGCAGAGGTTAAAATGGGGTTTTTTCGTTAATAGCATGGGCGGATTTATGGGGGGTCAGAGGGGGGCAATGCCCCTCCAGTTTTGGGAGGACTTTATGTAGTAACAACACATCTTCCAAAAATTAAAAAAAAAATCATTATTTTTTCGTTTTTTAATAGTTCAGAAGAGTATGGGTGGATTCATAGGGGGAGGGGGGGCAAATGGGACAATGCTCCACAGTTTTGGGAGGAGTTTATATAGTAACAATTTATCTTCCAAAATCTTATAACAAAAAAAATCATGATTTTTTCTTTTTTAAATAGGAAATTAAAGTTTATTTTTTCTTTTAAACTTAAAATAGCCCTTTCTTACAAAGTTTGAACAATACTGTACAAGTGTATACTCTACTACTCAATTTCAGAGGCTGGAAAGTGGTAAACTATTGATAGGTTCTAAAATCCCTGAAAAGAATTGGCGCAAGTATAGCCTACAAGGGATCTTGAACCAAAAACCCAATCTAACCTACCAAACCTTGAAAATAATTAGACAAGTCTTTGAAACTCCTAAGCAAAGTGTGTTTCAATTTTATTTCTTATCAAGTGAAAATTAAGAATTGTTCAAATGGGTAGTACGTTATTCTCTTGATACCTATTCTCAAAATCTGTGCACCATTTCTTTTAAAGTATTAATTTGCATCACAAAGCACTTTTAAAGCGTAAAACTTAAAAAAAAATTATTTGCTTATTATTTCCAATTAACCCTAATAAGACTTCAAAATGCAGAATTTTATATCCATTTTAGATAATTTCCTCCGGGGGGGGGGGGGGGTAACCCCCGGGCCCCCTAAAACTGGAGATATTCTATATCCCACTTAAAAGGGAGCACTGCGTTACTCTCTTAATACCAGCCCCCTCTCTTTTAAAGTCAATTTAAAAAGGACAGCATGAATGCACACAGTAATGAAAACGACACATAAGAAAGTAAAGAATGGCCTTACGCATCACAGAAAACAGACAAGAACATGAGAGGTGGGGAGGGGGAGGACAATTAAAAATGTTGCTCCAAAAAAAAAAAAAAAAAAACCTGCCCCCCCCCCCAGGAACTCAGTCCTAAATCCGCCTATGGTTAATAGAATTATGATGATACATATTTTAGGTGAGTAATTATTGCTCGTCTGATAAATGATGTGAACAGAAATCAAAAGGAAAAAATGAATGCCCTATGTTTAAAAAGCAAAGCTGAAAACTAGAATGAATTTTGTATGAAATTAGCATTTTTATAGAAAGACAAAAAACGGTACCAGTACTATGATCCAGTGCGCTCCGGTATCAGAGCATTCTTGCTATATTGCCATACGTTTTTTGACTAACTTACCCAGGTATAAGAAGTCCACCCTCCTTCATTCGCTATTCTGAATACAGGAACAATGCCACCAACATCAATGCATCCTTTAATTATGACAGCAATTACACCAAAAAAACATCAGTAGACCTTGGGAAAAGATCAATCCATAATACCGCTTTTATGCCACCCTGTTTAAAAGAAGTTTTCCATCGAATGACTATAAAATTTTTTTGACTGTTCACAGAAAAAAAAAACAGAACTAAAAGGCGAGTTGTCTTGGTTCATTTTTTATGTTCTTTAAAAAACAGATAGTGCCAGGTAAAAACTTATTTTGTTTACAAAGTAAATTTAAATCAACAGAAAAAAAGTCCACTCTTGGTTTCTTCATTTCATTAACTGATTTAATACCTGCTAGGGTAAAAATGCAAGCAACTGTAAAGGAAGTGCTTAGCAAAAGGCGGAGAGAATTTTGTGAAACGAAGAGCAAGATTTGCGATATGAGTATTGAGCAAATATACCTTGACTTAGTTGTGCTGTTCCCATAATTTTTTTAAAGATCAGAATGGTTACTTTTTAGAAAATCAAACCTTTTCAAGTAAAAATTAACTTAAAAATTTAGCGGTTCGCTACAATTTACAGATTTTATTCTTCATGTCAAAAATTATTTTTATCTTTATTTCATAGTTAAATAACCAATACTTTATGTGTTAATATTACTTTTATTCAATTTAAAAAATTCTAAATTAAAAAAAACACATTTTAGTTACATTTTTTTTTAATTCATAAAGTGTTTTATCCACGTTAGAAACATTCAAACCATGCTTTCTCCTATGAGTTCAGGGAAAACATGGGTTTCTCCAACTTTCAAATGGATTTTTTAAATGAACTTTATGTTCTTTAGAAAAACTATGCCTAAAATATGTTCCTCATAGAAGTAGTTTAACAAAACAAACAATAATAACGACATAAAATGAGTTACTTGTCTAGTATTAGCTCTTAGCGTTTCCTGAAAATTTGTATCCGAGGAGAAAGCAATATTTGACTGTTTGTCTCTCAAATGGGTTAATCATACGATTTCAAAAAAATTTCAGGGGATAAAACCCGGTTTCAACAACGCAGTGCTTTTTCAGCTATTGATGCTTTCTAGATGATGTTGAAGAGAGAGGAGTAAATTGCTACAAGAGTAAGGTTCGGCGCAATCTGAATGTGCTAAAAAAGAAAAGACACGTTCAAAGATATTTTTATTTTAAATCAACTGGCAGTATTAAAACCTTTGAACAACCTAGTAACTTCAATGCAGTTTGCTTAACCAGCTGTAATTAGTTTCGGTAGATGTTGAATAAAAAGTGATCAAAAGTTTTTTAAAACTGTTTTAAGAATAAAGGTTCGGCACATTCTGAATGTGTGTGTACTGCAATAGAAAAAGATGCCTACAAAGAGATATGACATTTTCAAAGTGTATAAAAGACGTCTTCTATATATCACCGAAACTTGCTAAATTTGGCACCTTTTTTAGAATTTCAGCTGAATTTCAAATGCCACATTTGATAACGCGGAGGCAAGGACAAAATATGTATGCATCAGAAAAGATGTTCAACAACGCTCTTTCAATTGCTACTTATTTAGAATTTTTTCATTAATGCACAAATGTATAGTTTCCTGGTTAGAAAATTCAACTTCAAATTCTTGTCAAAGTAAATACTAATTGGAACGTTATTTTGCAGAAGGTTTCATCTGTAGGCTTAAGAAACTATTTCTTTTGCAGAAGAGGAAAATGCCAGTTGAAAACAGCGTGAGCAATAAAGAAAAAAATGCAACCAAAAAAAAATGCAAATTTAAGAAAAACTGTAATTGATTTAAAAAAGAAAAACTAGCATATTGTGACCATAACGAAACTTTCTTCTATATATTTTTTCTGAATTTTGACCCCTCCCCATGCTTGAGGAGAAAGCAGTAATTCCCAGAAAAAATAAAATTACGCACACAAAAAACTTGAGGACCGTACCAACTTCCGAAATCGCAAAAGCAAACAGAGCGAAAATTGAAAGTTATTTTACAAGCCTTGCTTGAATTAATTACAAATATTTTATTTGTAAACAAACATAGGATTGCAACATTTAAAAATTTTTAAATCATTGAGATAATATTTTGATCATTTCCATACAATTAAAATCACGAGAAATACGCAGACGACAGTATATTACGATCTATCTTTCTTATTGTCGCATTAATAAAGCTATTTCTATTCAAAAAAAATAAATAAATAAATAAATAAATAAATAAAATAAACAATCAGCACCTCTTGGAGCGATTTGCGCCAAAATTGAACCAACGCTTCTTTACATATAAGTTCACATTCATTCCGAATTTCATACAGAACGTAGCATTACTTTTTGAGATATGGCACTCGCAATGAAAAAAAAAAAAAAAAAAAAAAAAAAAAAAAAAAAAAGAACGTTCGATTGCACCACCCCCTTTTCAGCTCTAAACTCCAAAATAAAATCAGCTCTTGTACCCTCTAAGGTTTACTTGTCGTTAAATTTTTGTTTGATTACGTTCATTATTTCTTGAGACATAGCAGTCACAAGTGACAACAAAAAACGTTCTATAGCTCAGCCCCTGTTTGAGCTATAAACACCAAAATTGAATCAGCACCTGTAGACGTTAAGAGCAACATATGGACCAAATTTTGTTTGATTTTGCCAGTTACTGCCTGGGGAATAGCAGGCACGCATAACTCATGAAACGTTCTTTTGCTACACTCCCATTGGAGGAATTCGCGCCAAAAACCAATGGGCACAAGTTCACATAGGGGTACATAAGTGAACCGGTCACACACACACGCGCGCGCGCGCGCGGACTGACAGATATTTTCCAAAAATGATCGAAATGGACTCAGCATATCTCAAAATGTTTGAATGCGTCTAAATTCGAAATTCGAAAATTTGCACGAATCGAATGCTTTCTTCTATATATTAGACATAGAAGAAAGTAAAAATAGTAGAAAGGAAAAGAGGAAGATAATATTGAAATGAGGAAAAAGGAAACAAGTTTAAATTTTTCTTACCAATGTGCAATAGAAAGTGCAAACAGTGCCAATCGATATAACAGACACCCAAACAGAAAGATTTGTCACAGCACTCAAAGCTAATGCTGGAGCATAAATTACCAAGGACATATAAAGAATCTGTAAAAGTAGAAATTAAACATAAATGACATTTTACCTTAACTTTTAATTAATATTTCTAGAAGTACCTAAAGAATTACAAAATTAATAAAATTTGAAATCAATAAAGACTGGATTTTTATAACCCTTGCATCATTTTATTTTTTGTATTTTTTATATTCGGGGACATTTTTGAGATTAAATTAAATCAGTTTTAAGACTTCAGTAGCAGGGTTTTAAATTCACGTGTTATAGCAACCATGATTCTTATGATTTATATTGTTAAGTTCAATCTTTTGGTTTGATTATTTTCCAGTTTATTTGTTACCCTAAGTACGATTTAAGAAAAGAAACACTTACCATTTGCACAATAAGAGAAAAAGAACACACTTTTCGAGGAAATGTTCCAAATCTTCGCTCGATATACTAAAAGAATAAACACAAAAAAATAATCTGAGCATGAATGTGACTATTTTCAACAACTGAAATTAAGAACTAAATTCACAAAACCTTTTTTTTTTGCATACGACGAATTTATTTTATTTTTGTTTTTATCCATAAACCCATTTTGGGTGAAATTTGATCCCAATATCATTTTTATTCACCTTTAAAATATTTGGTACAAAAATATTAGAAATTTGTACTTAACAATAGATATACAGGGTGTTCCGTTTTAACCCGCAAGACTTCTATTTTAGCAACCGTTAGTCCTAGATGCATACTTTCAATTGGAAAAATGTTCAAAATCAGAGTTAAGATGGTGAACGTTTGAAGCGAAAATTAAAATGAGTAAAGAAATACAAAATTTAACTTTTTATACAGGCCCCAGGTCCCCTAACTTGTGTTTAGGGAAATAATCTCCATTGAAAAACAACTCCAATACAAGAAGTTTAAAATTAGTACGACCGAAACTCACCGAGATATGTAACACAGCGTTTTGTGACTTACACCACTTTACGCTCGCCGTCAATAACACATTTTGGGGGGAAATATAGCGGTTAACAAGTGTTAAAAATTATATGTGTGCATAGAGTAGTTTTTCAAATTGTTCGAGATCTTTCAGTGCGTTTTTTCGTATCACGGCAAAACATTTGCATGAATTTTTGAATAGCAGTGAAAAATATAAGTACCTTGTTTTTTTTTTTTTTACTTTGACAACCAGACATTCTTCTGAAAGGGCGGTAAGTTCCAATCTTATCTTCTGTGTGGTCCTGTGTGGTAAAAAATACTCATAACAAACATAGGCAGTTTGTTATGAGTTTTTTTAACGCTTTCGATGTGTCTTAGATTGCTTTCAGCAACAGAAATTATTCAGCAACAGAGCACGTAATGGTATTCTCGAGCTTCTTTAAATAATGTTAGTTTTCATTATTTTCCTCTAAAAAGTGAGTTGATTGTCGTAAGTGGCGAAAACGTAAACACAAGAAAACTCTGGATTAACAAAATTCACATTTGCATGAAATTAAAAACAAATATGCTCGTCTGTTCGAAGGTTTTTTTTTTTTTTTTTTTTTTTTTGAGCGGCTTTTTTTTTTTTTTTTTTTTTTTGTATGCGTAAACGTGCCCCAGACACGGGACACGTTTACCCATTTTTATTTTGACACCTAACATGGTTTTATCGGTGTTTTGAACAAAATGTCATACTAAAGCAAATTTACTACAGACTATAAAGTTGAAGCTGAAGGGGCATGAAAACAGCACTATATGATTGCAAGCTATAAGATACGATAGTGTAACTTAATTTAAAATGAAATGGTAATTTTCCAAACTAAATAGCCGGAATATACTAAAATGTTGAGACAGTTTGGAGCAAAAAAAGTGACACAGCCACGTTTAAGTAAGACCACAGTATGAACGATCGTAAAGGTACTCCAATGTTCAATGCGTAAACTTCCCCGTCACCAAGTTTTGATTTATTTTTAACGTGCAAAAAAAAATTTAAAAACATTTCAGTTTCAACAAATACAATTCTCAAAAAAAAAAAAAAAAAAAAGATAAAATTCTGCTATTTTTTATTTATTTGTTTTTTCTTAACATAGTATTATTTATTCACAATAAGCTTCAAAACGTTCAACACAAAATTTTCTCAACTTAGTGGAAAACATATTATTCTTTTTGTATGTTGGATCGAAGGTCGACTAATGCTCAAAAACTTATGAGAATATTTTTGCTTGGGAGTATAATCAATCTGTTTGACTGTTGGCTCCCCAGTCATAATTTGTTTTGTAAAAAGAGCATTGCGTAAACCTGCCCCGGTTTACCCTATACTTACTTAAGCACCCTCTACCACAGCTGAAATCAAGAGTTTAAAATGTACTTGATCCCCAAAAAGCGATTTCTTTGGAATAACCCTTGAACCCACAAAAAATGACAAGTTCCCTCACGTAACCAAGGGTGCCCACCTAGGGGGGGGGGGGATCATGGCGCAGACTGCGCAATTGAAAATTTTAGATGGGTTATTGTGAAGGATATTTTTCGGGGGGGGACTCTTGATTTTTGGGGGGGGGGGCTTCGTACGTATTTCAAATAAGCTTAACAGTTTCTTCCTCACAAGGCATTCAATTCTGGACACGTATGCACTCGAGGATTTAAGCGCTTATCAACTTAATCCTGTATTAACCGAAAAAATCTCCCACAGTACTGTCAAGAAAGGTTTCAAGCAATCATGAAAAGGCAACACTGTTAAATTTTATTATCATACAGCGACGCTCACTCAACTTGTGTTATTGCTGTACAATGCCAGAAGAGTCATTCCCACCAATTATATATCGATGTACATAACAACACTCTATATCAAACAAATCGATGCTCTATAAAAGAATAGTCATAAAGAAACGAAATTTACCAGGCGTAAGGACAGTATTAATATCAGAGAGTAATTACAAAATGAAACGAAAATGATTATCAATCATACAAATAATCCCAAATTTTAAGAATTTAAACACAAGTAAATTACTTTAATGTATTTTTATTTAGAAATTTTAGCTATTCCTGTGCAAAACAGAGATCATTCTATACAATGTCGACCAATCTAGATAAATTCTTTAAATTTTGATTTGCTTTGCACATAATGTTTTACGCAGCAGATCTGCTGTTTTTTGATAAAAATAAAATTAAATCTTTTTTTAATGGGTGGTTGTTACCGTAGTAATACTGGTCTCCTTTTGCTCAACTTCCTTAGAAACTCTGGTATAAAGTTTTTGAACTTACTTCATAAGCTGTTGTGGTTTCAATTTGAAAGTAGACTGGTAAACACATATACGAAGAGAGCAAATACCCAGGTATGACGCCGATGGCACTGAGAGCATAATGTGTACCAAATCGGTACATCTCTGAAGGTGTTCCAATAACTGTGATGGATGATAAGAATGAGCCCATAAGAGAAAATGCCAAATGGAGGATGGACATGTCCCTTCCTGCCAACAGGTATTCATCTGTCGTTTCTTGCTTTTTGGCAGAAAAACGATAGAAAGCTCCAATTCCAGCGGACACTATCAGCATGCTAATAATTACAATGTAATCCAGGACACCGAGAACTGCTTTTTGGGCATCCATTGCCGTTGAGTGTTAAGTAAACTTTTATTCAGATGTAGGTATTGATTTGGCACGGCTGAAAGTGTAAAGAAAGAGCTAATGAGGTTGCGTTACTTCAGTCTAGAACGATTATGAAGCTTGACCACGGAGAGATGGCGGATGACCTTAAAGCAGAACCGTCATTTCTATCATTTGTAATTGGTAGAATATGCCCAAAAGTAGCCCAAATAGTAAGAGGCACGTTTTTGCTGATCTTATCTATTAAAAAATAATAATAATAAACCTATCAGAATTGATACAAACGATGTTTCAGTTGGGACCCCCCCCCCCCCCCCCCCAAATAACGTGACTCCACTATGACGTGAAACTTGCGAAAAAACCTGATTTCTTCCAATGCTTTTCTTCAAAATCTATAACGCAGCTGGTGTTTCCGCTTAAAAGTCATCCACCCTATCTTCGTGGTCAAGCTTTACTCTTAATGCATCCTTCAGTTTATACGTAAAAAAAACCAAGCGTTTATTTTCTTGATTGATATTTAATATATGTTTCTTCGTTTATTTTGCAAACCGCTGAATGTAATTCAAAATTTCTAAAAATAACCTGTTTTTTATTAGCAGCATCAGCTTTGTGTTGAAAAGTTTTGTTTCTGTGGAATTGAAACGTATTGAAATTTTCCAATTTTCCATTTATCTTATTAACCCGTTGAGAATCGAAAGCTCTGGAAGAGCAGAATATTAAGATTTTGGGCGTTTTCAAAAAATGGGGGGAAAAAAAAGAAAGAAAGAAAAGAAAAAAAAAAAGTTGGTGGGTTTAAAAACCAGTCATTTCTTACAAAACAAGTTTATAGGTGACTGCTTTTAAGATTCAACGGTTCAATAACAAACAGTTTTTTAACAATGACATTTTTGCTGGTTTTGAAGTTCTGATGCTCAACCCCATGAATATTTTTTACAATTTGCAAAAAAGTCTAATTAGATAATGATTAAAAATTTGAACTTAGAGAACAAATGAATAGAAAATCTCAACATTTTGACTTCGCATAAAGGAAAAAAAATAGAGAAAAAACTCAACATTTTGACTTCGTAAAAAAAAAAAAAAAAAAAAAAAAAAAAAAAAAAAAACATTGAAACTTGAAAGAGTAACATTTGCTCAAGTTTTCAGATTTAATCCGATGCTCAAAAAACAATTACCATACATATTGCACTCCCCCCCCCCCCCACACACCAGACGCATTTTTTATACTTCAGATCAAAAGTTTGCTTTCAATTACGGAAACACAAAGAACTTAAAATTCTTTGTTTCAACAAATGTGTATCGATAAAAAAGGAGGACTTACCAAACATACCAAACTGTTAGCTCGAAGAAACATCCATTTATTACGGCCGTCAGTAAAACACATCTCAAATTTTTGAGCACATTTAAGGAAAAAATTTGAGACATACTAAATTAGTTGGATAAAGAAGGTCAAGTTAAAGTCAAAATTGATGCTGAACGTTTTTAACTTCCTCCATTTCCATAAAATGTAAATAACTGCTGAAAAAATAAATTTACGAAACTTGACGAGAGACCTTCAAAGTTCACGCATTTCGAAATGCTAAAAGAATGCTTCACAAATCAACAGTAACAGCGTGGGTGTTGAAGCAGAGAATGCTGAGTCGTAATAAAAGCAAAATAAAATTTCATAAAACAAATTCCCTCATAGACAAGTTTCGCCATAAAAGGGACATACTGGTTCAAAATGCTAAAAATAACGCACATCACAAAACATTTCATTAGAAGTTGCTTTTCTGAAGAAGCATGTTGATCTTTTTGCTATGAAACTTCATAAATCAGAATGATCCAAACTTGAACCTTGTTACACAGCCTTTTCCCCATATAAAAAAACAAACGTCAAAAAATATCTTGTTTATTACTACAAGGATAAGTCAAAAGTTTGGCAGTAAATTACTTACTGCATTTCTTTTGCAACACATTGTTAACTTGAGAAACATTGGAACCCGAGAAGCATTCAAAGAACATGCTATTATGTTTTAGCGTCTTAAGACATCTTTCAACCAGGTTTACCAACGAATATAATAACATTTTGTGATAATTGTTATTCTTGTGGTAATCATTTGAATCATAATAACAAATCTTAATTTTATAAAATTCTCGTAGCAATAATGTAGTTTAACGAACTTTCACCTTTTGCACGTCATACATTTTGCGTTGCCATGGCTGATGGCATAATTCGAACTCATAAAGAAAAAATTCTCTGATTCAGTTTACTTTTTCATCTTGAGCACGTCTACTTCACATACCGTCAGAACTAAACAGGACTGAAGGATAAGCAAGCCTAAACATCTGTTTTTGTATTAATTACAGTGCTGGCCAAATTATTAGACTAAAGAGTTTTTTTTTTGTACACTATTTGCATTAAAAAAACTATTTATTTTACTGTTAAAGTACAGTACATACTGTACACTGATTATTACGTTATTTTAACATAATTTAATGTTTGCAGGTGGCAGCACTGTCTGCTTTGTTTATGTTCCTTGTTTATCTACCTTCCAGGAACATAATCTCAATCAGCTTAAACAGTTCACTAATTCTTTTTATTAGTGTGTTCTGTTATATTTAAAGTTAGTTTTAGGTAATTAGTGAGTATGTGTATTGTGAGTATATATAATAGTGAGTATCAAAAATTTTTTACCTCCTTTTTTAAAAAGTTAAGAAATGGTATAAACCTTGTGAAAAGTATGCCAAAAAGACTTAAAATGCTCATCAAGAACAAGGGAATGCATACTAAATATTTGATAATTATTTCACTGTTTGTTAATATGTCTATAGTTATGTAATCAATAAAAAATTTACTTTTAAAACAGTCTTAGTCCAATAATTTGGCCAGCACTGTATATTTCGCACTTCAGGTACATGCATGCATATTTACAGTACGTCGCAAAAATCTGCGTACCTTAAACGCGGGCTACTTTGCCCTAGGGTCCTTCTTTGGACCAAATTGGGAAAAATATACAACGTTCTTAGTCAACCTTCAGAACGCAATTTTAAACATATTTTGAGATTCCACTAGCGAGCAGTCCCAAGTACTCAGTAATGTGTACCAAGCAGTCCATAGCTCTGCTGAAGATGCAACATTAGTGTGTGTGTGTGGTTCTGTGTTTCTTGTGCTAACATTTGTCTTTTTAACTCCTCAAACTCTTACCTGCAGAAGCAGTTCTGCATAAGCTAAGAGTTTGTTACGTGTTGAATTCCAGGACACAGTTGACATGACACTTGAGTTTTCAAAATTAATATTCTGTCACTTGCCATTTAACGTTCTCTTCATAAATAAATAAATTTCTTGAATCTTAACCTGTTTTTCCCAGAAAGTTTGATGACTTTCAGAAAATCAAGGGCAAAATTTGTGTGCTGACAGAGCAAAAAAATCTCTTTTTTTGTTACATACTGTAATTTTAATAAAGTTGTTATCGAAATATAATATTTAGGTTAACTTTTATCTTTTGAATGTCTAGTTAAAATTTTGTTAAGTATTTTGATTTTTTTTTTCAACCATGAAATACCGCAGCAGTATTTTTAAATTTGATTTAAAAAAAAAGTTACTAACAAAAAAAAATTCTGGCTTCGACTTTTTTAGCGACTTACTATGATGTATATAAAAGTCTATGCATCAGTTAAAAAAAAAAAAAAAAAAAAAAATGATAGGCTCTCAGACAAATTCATCGATTGTACAAACTGTCCTTCTGTTATCGCTGGAATTCACCAAGTACCTATTTATGAACACAAATACTTTATGTAGTAGTATAATTGTACTTCTCATGTCTGCTAGGATCTTTATTTAAAAAAAATCAAAATAACAACCTATCTCCTAACTTAAAAATTACAACCTACCTTACCCAACATAAAACTTGAAAAAATCCGTCAGATAGATTTGTTAAAAAAAAGAAAAGCTAAAAGGAACTCTAAACAAGAAAAACACAAGAAGAAACCTGGAATTCTCAGCAACGGATGAGGAGAGCGATTAGAGACTCAATTCATAAAAGCTCAGCTACATGGTTTTTATTATGGAAGATGAAGAGGAACTGAATATTATAAGAGGTTTAGAAGAAGTTTACCCACTTGCATCTACTTCTAACAAAGTTTGTAAAATTTGTTGGAAAATTTACGGAATTTTGTTGTTGTAGAATGGAATGGACTCAGGTTTCCAGGAATAGCTGTTGATATGAGGGAGGAAGGATCTAATGTTGAAAGCATGGAACGCACAAGCAAGTTATGGAAGCGGTCGATAATATATATACATATATATATGTATTGGCCGGTAATATATTTTTGAAATGTTTAACTGCAAAAAAGACAAAAAAGAAAAAGAAAAGAAAATCGATTTTTTTTAAAGACAAAAAAACTCGTTAACTATTTTATTTATTAATGCATTTTGTCGTTTTTCATTCGTTTTTTCACAGGAAATATTTTTAGGAAACAAATAGAATATATTTCATTAAAAGAATATTCTGATCTCACTCCACTCCACGGTGTAAGGCTTGGGACATTTTTTTAGTTTTGTTTGAAGGGAAAAATCTACTTTTAAAAACAAAAAAATAACAAGTTATCGTGCAAAATACAGTGTTCTTCTTTAAAAAAACTAATTTTCATATTAAATTTCAGCTTTTTTCATTTAACAAATTATAATTTATGTCACTATTTCACTTTGATTCGTATTCCCCTACTTACTAAACTAAATATTTGATATTGACTTTTTTAAATTTATAAATTATGTGCAGTGCTTATATGAGCTGCGTTTGAAGGAAGCATGTTGAAATGATTTAAACTATAAGTGCGATGCTTTCATTTCCTTCTCTTTGAAAAGTATTTAATGTACTGTGAATAAGACCAAAATAAAACATTAAAAAAAATTAATTTGAACTTTGACATCTTGAATTCAAATTATGTTTTTCGCAATCACGAGTGTGTGTATTTAGGCGTGTGTGTGTGTGGGGGGGTATATGTATGTGTGTGTAGGCATGTGTGTTTATATGTATGTGTAGGTGTGTGTGTGTATGTGTTGGTGTCTGTATGTATGCGTGTGTGTATGTGTTTGTGTGTGTAGGTGTATGTGTAAAGGTAGGCAAGTAAGTGACGCAACCTGGAGACGGTTTTCGCTAGAGGAGCAGCATCGTGAGGCGCCTGGCCGACGGTGGTGCTGCAGAGGAAGGCGGGGGGAAAGTAAAATCATAGGAATTTAAAACTGTCAAGTAAGAACACTAAGCAATCGTGATTGCTCAACACGAAAAAAAAAACATTTTGACGTTTTAACTAATATGATGTTAAAACATTGTTAAACTGTTACGATGGGAACTTTCTGCTTTACATTCCCAAAATTTTTTAATGTATATATTTTAATAACTAACCTATTTGTAAAAAATACATTGAAAAATAATGAGAGCTTAGATCTCTTTTAACTGAAATATAATCTGAATGAGGTTTAATGATTAAATCTAATCAACAAATAAGCTAATTTTCTCCATTTTTAAGCGAAGATTTTTTACTGTATTTTGCGGCAACGGTTTTTGATAAATGCTTTAAGAAAACTCAAAATTAAAAACAATAGCAAAATCAAAAATAGAATTGCTCTTTTCAATAAGATTAGTATTAATGGTATAATTATAAATGAGTGACAAGTTTTTCTATGGAAAACCCCTCAGATATTTATATAAACACTTACATTATCAAAAAAGAATTATTACTCAAGATTCTGAAAATACTTTTATTAAAGTATGCTCAATTCGGTTTAATATTTATGTCAATTCGTCGAAGTTTGCACTACATTTGCAGTTTCAAAAAATGAACGTCTTAAAATTACAGTGAAACCTCCGAATAGCGGACAGTCAAGGGATCAAAAGTTTTGTCCGTTATTGGGAGGTGTCCGCTATTAGGAGGAACTACTTAATTTACCTTTTTCAAAATAGGCTGTTGTTCCCTTTGTCGAACACAATCGAAACAATTGTGAAAGGTTAACTACATTTTACGTCAAGTATAATTAGTCTATTTTTTCTTAATAAAGGTATACTGACAGCACACACTTGTCTTAAAAAGCATTTAATCAATTAAAGTAATCAGTTAAAACAGTTTGACATCTCTTTTTTGCATTACCAACGGCGGCGATTCGGCGGAGCAACTCCCCTTCCCCCCACACACTTTTTATGGTTAATTTATTTATTTTATCTCGAGTATCACTATTGCATGATTGACAGTTGGCAATGTGACCTTGAATATGGGCAAATCTTTTTCATGTCTAAAAATTAAACAACCCAACGAAACCACGGCGCCATAAAGCTGACTACTACCGGCGCCGCGCCGGTCTGCTCAGTTGCATCTCCCGAGAGCCCCAGTTAGAAAAGCGCCCAGTTTCTTCTTTTTTATCTTCTTTTGAATAGTTATTGTGTACAAAATTCATTAAAATCTGAAGAAAAACGTACGTTAATTGTTAGACTGACACATCAGTTTTCACTTATCTGCTTCAATACTCTCAAAACTAGCCGTAACAAAACTATGACTTCTTTTTTTCTTTTTCATTTTTTGCTGTCCGCAAAAAGTACCATGTCTTTTAGTTTTTTTTTTTCTGCCCCCAACTTTTAAGCCCCAATCGCTGCCTCTGCCCAATACCACCCTTTTAATTCCAAGAAACAGTGATAAGGAAATGACGGGGGGGGGGATATCAGTTGTGGAGGATGAAAAGCTTTGTAAGGCAAGCAGTTACTAAGATATTCTGTGAAAAGAAAAAAACCGGAAATGCTACGATCGCAAGAGAAATTTTTTGTGAAATAACTGTCCATTTTTCGGAGTGTCCCTTATTTAGAGTAAATTACATGGAATGGCCTATATTGAGGGACTGGGACTTGGAAAAATGTCCGTCAATTAGCGGTGTACGTCATTCGGGAGTGTCCGTTAAGGGAGGTTTCACTGTACTTACTTCAATAAAAGTTGCTACTATTCCCGCAGGATTTCTTAAACGAAACAAGTGCCACACACAAGCAGAATACATGACTTATTTCGTAAAAAATATCTCATCCAAAATATAGAAAAATAAAAACTAAAGAAAGAGAATGCAGCGATTTCCAGAGGATACATAAAATAATTAAAATGACAAAGAGATTGAATTAGTGAAGATAAACCAAAGAAGGAGAGTGAAAAAATTTCTTAACTCAAATACCAATTGATGAGTGGAGTTAATTGGGACAGTAATGAATGATGATGAAGACGGAAGAGCGAAAAAAAAAAGTGATAAGAGTAATTGATTCTATTAATAGCCTTTTTTTAAGGGAAAAATGTATTTAAATCTTATATGCATTGCTCCACCCACAATACTGGCTGTAGTTAAATAGTTGAATTTTGCTTTCTTTGTTGAGTTAACTTTCTTCTGATGTTTTATAGCTTTCAATCAACTAACCCGGAGCTCCCAAAACTGGGTACCGCCTAGTGTTCACGGTATCAGGCGGATGCGCCAAATATGGCCATATAGCTCAATAAGGTCGTTCCCCATTTTGTGATGTAGAAGTACAAAATATCGCTGAATCGTGATTATACTCTCATCAGAATGCCTGATGATGATAAAACTCTACCAACAAGCAGCTTTTAATAACCAGGCAACAGTGTAGCAAAAGTTAATGCAGAAGAGTGTTGATAAAACTCTACCTGATCTTATTTTACGGTAAGTTTTGTTTCTGCATGTTTCACTAGTTTACAAGTATAAAAGAAGTTGTTTTTTTTTGTTTTTGAAGCCTAGTTTATTTAATTGATACATTCAAAAAGGAAACTCGTTCTGTACCTTCGTTTTTTTCTGTAGTTTAATAACTGCGAAAAAAAGATTGTAGTCCAATTTGGCCATGTTATTATCGCTCCGGAGTCCTTATAATTTGACACCGGAGTATCGGGTGGATGACATGATTCAGTGCTGCTTATGTTGCACGAATATGTGCACGAACTGCGTCCAGGAAGGGGGTGGGGGGGAGGGAGGGGCAGTAACGAATTATAAGTTACCTCGGATTTGACGATTGATGCTTGACTCTTTGCCGTGGAAGAAAACAAGAACTTTTTTTAAAGGCTTTTGAACTTAGCAAATGTGGGTTAATATGTTTTTGTATTGATATTAAAGAATTTCAATTCCTTTTAGTTTAATATAACTTTTTGGCACTTTTTTTTTGCCTTAAACTTTCCATGCAGTAATCCTTCCTATTTTGATTTTTAATGATTCCAAATTGACTTTCTATGTTTAAGCTGCTGAAAACCACAATTGAAACTAAAATTTTCACTTGCCGTTTATCTTATGTTTGTATGACTTGTTCGATGAGTGTGTAAAAGCTGGAGCCACTTTAATTATAAATGAGTTATGAATCAATGGCTGGCCTTATTTGGTGTACTTACCTTCATGATGAATCGTGGAGCCGTGAGAAAATGGGGTGGTTTCCTTCAGTCAAAAGTATTTTTTTTAGTCATTAAAATGGATAGAATGAGCAAAAAAAAAAAAATAACATGATCCTTTTCAAACAAGGCGTGGTCCTGATGACGTCACAAATGTTGCACTTTGCCGCATCTAACTACTACGTTTCCACGTTATGATAATGAAGCAGCGAATTAAAATTACGCTCTACGCTTTCTATAAAACATATCGTTGCCAATACACGTGAGTAAAGATACGAATTAAATATTTTGCTCTGTCAATGGCAACACAGAATGGCATTTCATCATTTGTGATGTCATCGGCAAAAAATGTAAACAATAAAAGCGTACCCATTTTTTTTTAAATATTAATCTTTAAAAAAAATACTTAAAAATAGTCAGATCCTATGTTTTTAAACATGCTCTTTCAGAAAAAAAAATACTTTTAAAATTTTGGAAACGACCCCATTCTAATTTTTTAAAGGCACCATGAGTGAAAAAAGTTTGGGAAACCCCTGAGCCAAACTATGGTATCAATGTAAAATGTCTGCTTAGACACTAATTAACTATTCCTTCATTTATTTTATGCATTTTTCCGCCAGAATTTTTACTTATATCTCTAGTTTAAAAAAATATTTAGGTTTCTCAATTTGAAGCTTTTTCCTTTTCATATTTTTCTCTCCAGCCTTCAATCAGTTAAACTATGGTACTCATGACAAATGACTTCGTAAATACCAATAAACTTTTTGTTTACTTTCGTGCATTTTCCACCAACAGTATTAAGTTCCAGCAATAGTTAAGATTCTATTCATTTGATTCTGGTTTATTCGTTTTCCTTTTCTGATTTTTCTCTGCAACATTTAATGAGTTAAATTGTGGTAATTATGTAAATGGAGAATGTACCTTTACCACACAATGAAAGTTGGAGACAGAATGCATGAAACCCGTGGGAAAAGATCCTATTTAATAATGATAATAATGGAGAAGAGGGATTAAGTTATAATTTTTCATTCTGTCGTCTGTGATTTTACCTCCTTGATGCAACTATTTGATTGATATTATACTCTAAAGACAATGAAGCAGAAATTCCTCTTCGAATCAATTTTTAATCTCACTGTTGCAACTACTTGATTGATATTATACTTCAAAGACAATGAAACAGAAATTCCTCCTCAAAACAAATTTCAATAAGTCCAACAATTGGGATGACTTATGATTGCATTTTTTAATCTTTTCTTTTACCAAGAAGACACAACATGTCTTTATTTTGAGTTGAGAAAAATAATAATTTCAAGCTTTTATAGTTTTTGTCTCTTATTATTTCATTGCTTAATGGATCATCTTACGCGACTCTTTAATTGTGATAGATTTCGATAGAGGGAAGGGGAGCATATGTGAAATTTTTTTTCCATTTCTTAATTTTTATAAAAATTTAATCAAATTTACAGCCCTAAAATGTGTTTATGGTTGTATTATGAATATATATATATATATATATATATATATATATATATATATATATATATATATATATATATATATATATATATATATATATATATATATATATATATATATATTCACTTTATGGTATTTAAAAAAATGTCTCCAAATATTTACATGAGCCCCTGTAGGGAGGCATATGTGAGAAGCGTCAAATTATTAGTTAATTAGTTAATTGATAAAATCTGTAGTTTTATTTTAAACTAGTAGCACCCGCACGGCTTTACCCGTAATAGAAAATTAAATGGTCTTTTTGTTCGCCTGTATATTTACAAATACTGTATGGTGAATTTTCTCGCCAATTGGTTTGTGCCCGTGTTACGGTTCCACGTTATGATATTTTCGTAATTTACTCTTCTATTTTATGATAAATTTGCTCGGGAAAATTTTCCTAAAACTAGAATAGAAAAAGGACCACATCGAATTTTTCAAAAATCGCTTTGAGGTGCACACCCTCATGCTACAAACTAACTTTGTGCCAAATTTCATGAAAATCGTCCAAACAGTCTTGGCGCTATGCGTGTCACAGACATCCTGACAGACAGAGAGAGATCCGGACAGAGAGAGTTTCAGCTTTATTATTAGTAAAGACTAATGTTTATTTGTGAATTATATACTATTCTGGTTAAGTCGTCGTTCTAGCTACGACAACACTTAGTAGATAGTCCCAAAAGTGGAGTGATAGCGAGGATCAGCTGTAAATAAATAAAAACTTGCATAGTTTTTTAATTTATCGAAATCATTCAAAGGTTATTGTTATTTAGTTACTAATAGGCTTGTCTAATATTAAGTTAACAAATATCAGTGATACCAACTTCTTATGCGTTTATTAATAATCAGAGACATTTTTACATTACCATGCAATATAAAGACTGCTACGATGCTAAAATAGTTTTCAGAAACTATTTCAAACGATAGATATTGCAAACGATCAAACGACTTACTATATCGTCGCCCCAGAGCAACATTAGTATATCTTTCTGTTATTCCAGGGTTAAATGTCTTACTCTGCCTGAGGCAACGATATATCAACTATGAGTTGAGTAAAACCATTTTTTTAAACATTTGTTGAAATTCGAAAGATAAAAGTAAAATCGGTCATTGTGTTTGAAAAAAAATAATTTCTTTGAGTTTATCCTTTACAATGCATTTGACGTCATTCAAAACATAAATTATGATATTAATTTTAAAATAAAATGTGTTAGCAATGAAAGGGAAATAATAAAGGAAAAAATGAGCTGATTAAACTTACCTGTGTAAAGTTTGAAGCATTGTTTTAATAAAGTGAAGATACTATATAATTCTCATATTCCTCATAGTGCTTCTTTTTGTTTTAAACCAAAAAATGCACCTTGATGTTCAAAAATGTATCCCAAAATAGAGTCAAAAGATTAGAGTATCAACCGAAACATGGCAGAACATTTGGATAGAGAACAAAAAAGAAATAATTTTTAGCAGAGTGAAAAAGTTCACTGGGAAGGAAACGTTCTTTTATTATCTACTTTTCAGATCAGTTCAGTGGAAGCTTGGAAAATAATAAAACAAGTTGTGATAAATTTCTTCTTGGAATGGGAAATGTGCATGTGTGTTTGTGTTTTTGTTTGTTTGTCAAAGAATCTAAATATTCAGTAATCAACAACAGGAATATTTTGCGTTTTCTTGTGTTTTGGTATATTTGCAAACCGATAAACATTAATGCAATTTATAAATTTCCTGAGACGTAACGCTTACAAGCTCAAAAATGGTGAAAATAAGAAATAACTTTTTCATAACTAGTACAGAATTATTCTCCTAAATTCCGCGAGATGTATATTTTCCGAAATCAGAAAATGGTGACTTAAAAAATAACTTTTTAATAACTAGATCAGGAATATTCCTAAAAATTTCCTGAGAGGTGTAGTTTAAAAAATCAGAAAAGGGTGAAATAATAAATCCTTTTTTAATAGCTAGCACTGCATCATTCCTATAAATTTCTTGAGAAGTATAATTTCCAAACTCAGATAATAGTGAAAATAATAAATAACTTTTTAATAACTATTTCAGGATTATTATCATAATTCTCTGAAGAGGTACAGTTTCAGAACTCAGAAATCGGCGAAATAATAAATAACTGTTTATTTAATATAGTTGGGGCAAACCTAACATCAAAAATTTCATTGCGATAACTATTAATATTAATGTTTTATGCTGCTTTCTTTAACACTGGGGAAAGAAAACACCTTTGTTTTACGGCACTTTCTTTAACAATGGTTGTTAAACTTAATCATTTAGATGGAAAATTATTGTTTTGCCCATAACTTGCTTTTCTAAAGAGCAAATTTGGTGAAGCAAAAGTCTGTGATCTAAGTTGAACCACCCCCTTTCCTTTAAAAAAAAATCATAAAAATCGATTCACAAAGTGAGACGCATCAGTTAACAAACAACAAATCGCTTTAAACGAGAGTATGAAATTTTAAGAATTCCCTCGATTTCACCAAGATTCCTCTCCAGCCCCAAACCAAATGACCATTAGACCACCAAGGAATTTAATTTCAACTTTTAAAAAAGAAAGCGACAATTTTTCTTTGGTCCAGGCATATTCGAGTAATCGGAAAAACATAGGATGTAAAAAAAAAAAAATCCAATGAAATCAGAACCTCTACCTTGTTTAAAGTTTGTTAAAGTATTACCATAACACACCATTACATACACATGTCTAATGCATAAAGTATTACCACTGTCTATTTTAAGTAGTATTACCGTAATTCAAGTTAAACTGGCGGGAATATAGAATACTGACAAAACTTCAGAAATCACATATCAGTTGCTATACATTAGTTGAGAAATGTAAACTAAATCGCCAATAACCCTCTTCCATTCCCCTTGTACTGAACACTAAATATGTTTAAAGAAATATTTAAAAAAATGCATTTTAATGACTACATAAAGTTATTTATTAGTAAAAAAAAATAATAAACTAATTAATAAACTATTATTGTCTTAAAGTACATTTAATTTACAGCTTTTCAATTTTTATTCAAAAATACTTAAATTAAAATTAACAGGGGGTGGTGTGAAAATTAATCATTCCAATGCCGTGAGAGTTAAATGTCGTTCAAGACGAAGACAAAGCCTCCGTTGTGAAAATTAACCGTTCAAGGCAAAACTACGTGACGTGTGACGTATTGTTAAGCTCCCCCCTCTGACGTGAGTACCTGGCGCCGTGATTGTAGCCACAACAGATGAAATTTTAAGAGTTTCTCAGATTTTTCCAGGATTCCTCATCACACCCAGACATTACTATGAGAACACTTGGGAGGTATACTCTTTCAAACAAAAAAATAATTTCTCAAATCAGTCTTGGCGTCTTGGAGTAATCGGAACATAAAATGTATCCGACGAATTCTAAACCTCCTTTTTTAAAGTCAGTTAATAAGAGAATAAATGCAAACTTCAGACGATTTGTAGCCATGACGACGAAAATTTGTCCCTTTAAATAAATATTGAAAACGAGATAGACTTATTTTCGTAGTCATGGTAATCAGAAAAATCAAAGAAACATCAACTTTGGTCAATTGAGAGTAGTAAGCGATTCGTAATTGATTAAAAAGAAAGAAAGAAAAAAACCTTTTGAAAAGTATCCTTTTCCCGGGTTTGAAACTAATTTGGACCAACTTGTACAGCGCTATTAGTGCTAAGGGAGTTCTGATGGTTAGTTTCGATCTTGAATTGAGTTCAGCCTAGGATTTTTACTCTTATAAAACCCTTATATCTGCTACTCTAACTTATTGAAAAAAAAAAAAAAAATGGAGCAAGCTTAATTCGGTGCAGAACACACAGTTCTTTCCAGTAATATGAAATGTTAACAAATGTGGGAAATTTCTCATTCCTTTAATAGGCAATTTATGTGAAATTTTACTTAAAATAAATGTCAAAGACAAATAATTAATTCTAAATTTGAAAGAAACCTTCCGAGGTGCAAACCCCCTTAGCTAGAAGTAACTTGTACCAAATTTTCAGGCAAAAAGTGCTATAGGATCGACTTGGGCGCCACACAGACATCCTACCACATTTTTTTTTTAACGTCACGTTTTTTGTTTTTTAATCAAATAAAGACAACGAGCTAAACTTATTATTGTCGTCACGGTAATCTGAAAACTCAAAGGAACATCAACTACTGTCCAGTTCGTGATTGCTCAAAAACTAATGAATTAAAAGCATTTTCTATGGGACCAAATTGTTAATCCAAACATTTCTGGAATCATCATAATCACAAACACAAAATGTCATCAAAATAGGTTCAGCCGTATTGTAGGAGTTATGTCACAAACAAATGCACAGAAGAAATTAATATGTAAAGATTTGTATACGGGAAGTATACTCCCTTATTCTGGATGAGCCTGTTTCGCAAATTGTGAAAGTGATATAGATTATATTACACCGACACTAAACATCTCAAGACAAGGTTGCCTGCATGATTCATATATACCCATTAATATCATGATGCATTACTAGCAGTAATTCAAGCCATTAGATAAGTGTAATAAATACGTAAAAATCATGCAGCTGTCTTATCAAGATAAGGTGATTGTTCGCACTGATTTTATTGCTCTTTTTTTTTTATTCGCGTCGTTGAGCAAGATATGATCTACATGGCTTCAGAAAGAATATATTTGGTGTAATTCCCTTTTTTGATGTTGTGAAACTATTTTTATGTACATTTCGTAGATTACCAAATTTGCTTGAAAAATTAAATATGAGTATACGTCAAAGGATTAATAAAATTTATGTTAAATTATAAAGCAAAGTTTTTTCTTTATTTCATTATTATGCTTATAAAAACAGAGAACTAACAGTAAAAACAGGATTAAAAAGTTAAACTGAATCAGGAAGTATTGTCCGACCATTGGATGAACATGACTTTCTCCAGTGAATGATCATTTAGAAATTTGCTTCATTCAAAAAGGCAAAAGAAAAATTCAAAAGAAATGGCCTTCAGAAAGGAAAAGTTCTTATAACCTTTTGCTTGCATAAATTGACAACAGTACCTTCCTTCTATACAATGCCGACTACAAAACTAGGAAACGTTTTGATTTTTCCCTGGTTAGGCGTGTTCAATTACTGGGTTTCTGCATGTCTTTAAAATTTAAACCACTAAAAAGCTGAAGTGAAACCATAAAAATTCTGCCAGGTTTCACTTCAATACATTAGTTGAATCTCACTGTGTTTTTAAAAATTTTGTAATGCTTTAGTATGAAGATTTACCTAATTATGGATAATAATTTCAAAATGACATTTTAGGTGAAAATTAAATTTTCACCTGAAGTTCCTGAAGTGTATCTACTTTGTCTTTGCTGCAACAGTAGGCCAGCAGCAATAAAGAAAATAATTAGAGAAACTTATTATTTTAAGAAAAAAGAAGCAAAGAACAGAAACCATATTTTATTAATGGGAACTAGGCATTTTCATATAGAATACTCAGTATCTGTGAGAAAAGTTCACTTAAGTTCTCATGACACAGCACTCGTTGACTCAATCTCAATATGATCCATGCCACACTAAAAATAAATAAATAAAAAAAAATAAACAAGCTCATTTAACTGAAAATATTTCAGTTATTTCGTAACGAAGATCCTCAGAAGATCCTAGTTCTTTCACATTAAGTCGTCCATTTTTGCATATCCTGGATAGAACCAGAACCTGGCAGAACCAAGTTTAAGTCACTAAAAAAATTACATTATTCATTTCTTCCTTCGATTTTTTATTATGTTCATTAAATTCTTCTTTTTAATAAACAAATTATTCAAATATTGTTTTTTTTTTCAACGACTTTAACAGAAACTTCTTTTTTCTTATTATAGCTGCAGCGTCCGCCAGAAAAACTGGTGATTTGAAGTTAAACGCTATACCAGCTTTGTACTATTGGGGAAAGTCAGACTATTAGTGTCGTACGCAATTTTCTAGCATTTAGTAAATACGAAGAAGTGGACAGGAGCGCAGTGTGCGTTTGCAATTCAATATTATTCGAAGAATTGTGGCTGTTTAGCACTCATCGTAACCATGCATCAGTTCCTTTAGTTTCAGCCAATGAAATTAACACAAGAATTAAGAATTTTGTAGGAACAGGTTCCGTTCTATCTAAGCAGCCCCGAGAAAGGAGAATAAGAGTGCGTACACTGGAAAATCTTGGACAACCAAACAAGCCAGCATGTACAATAAAGCTGAACTGCTATAACTGACAAAAATGAAAGAAAGAAAAAAAAATGAAAAAATAAATAAATAAATAAATAAATAAATAAGTAAAATTAAGTTTATAAAAAATTTGAATTCTGAAACTTTCAATTCAAATTATGTTTTTCGCAATCACGAGTTGCGACTGGAGTCTACTTATTGGTTACTATCCTACTCAATTGTTTCTAGAAACGGCTCCTGTCGGATCTTGGGCGGTTACGTGTGTACAGTTGTATTTGTGTAGACTTGTGTGTGTGCTAGATCTGCGTGTAGGCACGTTGTGTGTGTGTGTATGTGTGTAAAAGTGCGTGTGTGTATGTGTATGAGTGTGTATGTGTATGAGTGGGTATGTGTATTAGCGTGTGCGTGTGTGTGTGTAGGACATGGACGCCACCGACTAGGAGAAGCAACTACCGGGAGGAGTCGCGCCTGCAGAGGACGGTGGGGTTGAAAAAGGAACCACAGCGCCAAGGACGGTCAAGTGAAAACAATTAGCAATCGTGATTGCTCAAAAAATAAGGCATCACAGGTACTGCATTCCACCTTCCTATGGCAGTATTAATGTAACTAAGTATTTGACGAGTGCACGGAAAAAAGGCGAAATATTTTTTTTTTGTTCTAGTTGATTTCAATATGACAACACTGAGTATTTGTAGAAAAGACTTTGCTGCTCTATTTAAGCAGGCAAGGAAGAAGATGGATCAAGGTGAAAAGTTTGCCGTAGAAAAAGGAAAGGCTGTGATTTTGCAGTTCCAAATGTGATTCCCTTAAACACTGGAATGATTAAAAGCTTGCCTGTCTTCGCTGCGCTTTTCATTTTTTTAAACTCCAGTTGCATATTGTAAAAGCACTTATTTTTAAGACGCAATAATTTTTGCAATTTTCGCGAGCCTGTTGAAATCGCAAAAATTTAAGTTTTTCAATCACCTAACAACAATAATATTTTCTGTCTCTCATTGTTACGTGATAACAATTTATGCAAATTTTTATGCAAACAAGCATAAAAATGTGGTTTTGTTAATTTTCAAAGTGTTTGGAGCTTTTTGTTATTTACTGAAACTACTAACCGCGTCGCCCGGCTGCACTTGCACGATCTGCCTCGAAAATAAAAGTTAGGTCAAGTGACACGTGTTCAACAATCAGTCTTAAACGAAAAAAAGAAAAAAAATCAGTGAAATTTTGCGACAGATTGCAGAAAAATATCCGAAAAGGAAACATTTTAAATCCCCGGATTACAGTAAAAGCCTCAAAATAAAAACCAGATCTTTATTTGTTCATATTCGAGATAAAAAATGGCAACAGATCTTTCATTTAATGTAGAGCCGCTATATATACTGTACGACGCATCAGCTTAAGTTTAGCCATTTTGGATCGGAATTTTCATTGTTGCGGAGCTAGGGTTACCAAACCAAAGTTTAGGGTTTTGCCATATTGGCCAAAAATAATATTTTATTTAATAAACAATTCACGAGCCGCTAATAATTGCTCGCAGTGAAAAATCACCAAACGCGAAAACTTGCCGGAAAAGACAACCACTGAAACATGCGCTCCGCTCCAAAATGGCTAATCTTAAGCTCATGCGTCGGCTCGTATATATAGGGGCCTTAATTTAATGACTTTCTTCACGCTACAAATTTTAATAAAAGTATTGTTACGGAAAGTTGAGATGAAGCACTGAATAAGAATTTGAATGGAGGAAAGCCTTCGAAAAATAGGGATTTATGACGAAATCTAAGAGTCATAATTAATATACAATTTTTAATTGATATAGCCTCTAATTATTATCGGAGGAATATGTTAAATAGTCGAACATAAAGACGGGAAGATTGCAAATCCATTGATAACTGATTCGATGGTCAGTTCACTGTCGTTCGGGAGAAGTAACTTCAACATACATAATTGTATACATAGTTACATACATGGTACATAGTTACATAGTTACGCTCAGTTTTTAATTATGTAAGATTCTTAACGATTGAGATGTTTAATTTCTTCTACCAATCTCTTTTCTTTTTGATAAGATAATTGTAGTTTGAGAAAAAGTTACGTAGTGATTTTAACCGATCTTTATTGAGGTTTTGGGGGTGACTCATCGCGCAAAAGTGTTTAAATCTTTAAGATACCTTAAACTTCTTCTGGTATTTGCATGGCTACCAACAGCTACCTCAGACTAATCAACAACTTAAATGAAGTCGGGATGGCAAAATTTCTAGTAAACAAAAACTGAAAGTGATTCAATAAATTTAACATACTGAGAGTAATAAATACATTTTAAACGTAATATTTGTAGTTTCACAAAAGTATTTATGAACTTTCTTAAGAGTAACATAAACCGCAGCACGTGTTTTTATCAAGCGCATTATTTTTAGAACCAAAATCCTTTCCCATCCCATTCGAGCGGCTCACTCTTGCTTATGAAACGATGATTGCTAAGGATCTGAGTTTGTAGTGCTCTACAATTGGTGTACGGAATTCAAGAAGACTACTAATTCAAGTAAGAAAAGCAGTCCTTCCTAAAAAAGCACAACTTTTTCAAATTGACATTAAAGTTTAATTTTTAGAAAAATGAAGTCGATCCCGTGGGACCCCGGAATCCCACGGGGTTGGCTCCTTAGAATCCTGGAATCCCGCGGGACTTAATTCGGTGTGGGATTGGAAACCCTAGTATTAATCATTCGATATTTTCAATGTATCACAAAAAGATTTAAGCGAAAATTTAAAGTAAACTAAATGTTATAACGTGAACATATAAATGATACAAAAAGTTCCGTACAAAACTTAACGAGTCTATTTCCCCGTATATCAACATCGACTTTCTTGTATCTGAGCAATATTCTCAAAATATATAGACGTACAGATAGAAAGACAGATACACAGTTTTCCTATCGGCCAACCTTACTTTATAATTCTTAATCTTTTGACATTAATTGAATTATTTTATTCATTTTTGACTTTTTTTAGCGATACTTTTAAGATGTGTTAATCCTGCTTTTAAGGTTTTGTTAGCAAAAAGATATTTTATCGCTGTAATTTCTATAATTTTTTAAATGATGCTGGTGACTTGCTTTATTTATCGATTATAGGAATTAAAAAAAAAAAGTAATGTACCTTATTACCCACATTTTTGCTTCTCATGTTTTTTTTTTTTTTTTTTTTTTTTTTTGATGGAAACTATATTGTTTTTTGAACAAACTAGATATATATGTATTTATTTGGATTTAATTGGAACTTTTAATTTCGTTTTATTTAGTTGGCGAGTTGTTTGAAAGTTTAATTTTGGCTTTTTCTTTCATTTGATAGAAAGGTGGTATTACTATTATTATTTGTTTTTAAATCTTCAAAGGAGAAACTTTTCTTAAATATTTGTTTTTAATTTGGTGTTAACGTTTGGGAACATAGGCATTTAAAATAATAATTTAGTTATTGTTAAATGTTTAAACACATACGTTAAAGTGACTTCCATACCGTCTAATATTCAATATATACATAGTAAATTTTAATTAAGGGAAACGTCACTGCTATCAATCATAAATTGACAAAATTCTTACCAGTAGCCAAGTTTATTAAAATGCAAAATAAGTAGCCTATCGCTACGCAGACCACGAATGAAAAAGTCGGATACCACATAAATGAAACTTGATACAAATAAAAAAAAAACATTTCTGAAAAAAATAAAGAAACACATTTATTTAAAGTTTAAAACAATGTTATAAAAACTTAAACCACTTAGTATCAAAACCAAAATAACTAAGAAAACTCTGGATCAACTCTCCTTTCGAACATTTTTTTTAATCGGTCCATCTGTTTAGGCGCCACAGACAGATACACGTCAAACTTATAACCTCCTTCCCTTGTGTGTCAGGGGTTAAAAAGGAGTGCCCTTGAAATAAGTTTACGTTGCAGAAACTGCGGAATACGTTAAGAGAAAATGCTGGAAGGAGTGGTCATCAATATTGATGCATGCCTTGTACTTTCGCCGTAGCCCAGCCGTCTCAGCCTAGAGGGCGGATAGGTAATGGCTTTAAATTAAGACATTTCGATAATTTGGGGCAGTTCTCTCCCTCTCCGTTGTCACAAATTGTCCCAATTTCAAGAATCATTTCTTCCCTCAAAGCATGACATCATTTGTAGATGCTCTTTTATATCATTTTTTAAAATTTTTGTATTATAGCCAGCACAAATGTTACATATATCACGCTTCAATAAAAACTTCGTTCGATAGCCCACCTGTACCTGATAAAATGGCTAAATGCAGTCCCGGTATACACCGTAATTTTCACTCTGACTAAGAACAACGAACATATTTCTAAGACTCTGCATCAGCTGTCTATCCGAAGAATTTCTTTGCAGTAATGAAATCAGCAATTTATCCCTTTGAGCCCATCGGTACATTAATTTTTATTCATATTCTTTTATTATTTCTTGGGTTGTCTGCGCTTTAAGGGAAAAATGGTTTGATCGCCCCAAAGAAAAAGGGAACAGCATCTACTCCCAAGTGTGCACTAAATTTCGTTCGCATCCATGCATTAGGCTTCGAGTTAAAGGGATCACAAGATATCGTTCACATGCCCATATGAGACACAGAGACAATATCCAACAGTGACCAAAATGAATTCCGCAAACTAGAAAATGTCGAACTCCGTCAAAACTTTAAAGAAAATTTCGAATCCAATGTTTTCTTCTACTTACAGGGTGTTTCAGAAAGCAACATGAAGTAAATAGAAGTAAACATTCGAAGTTATTCACTGCAAAGTTTGAGGCATAAGTGTCCATCTCAGTTCAATTTAAGTAATTGCTAACTTCGAACTTTATCCTTCGGCTTCGTCGTATTACCGCTATGTAAGGTTATCATATCGAACCCATTTTATTGAGATTCGACCTCTGTCCAATAAGCCTACTGTCATCATACACCATACCATGTAATCATACACCATTTAAAAAATATTTGACTAAAGCGCCTTCAAATATCCAATCTTTAAATATTTTTGAAAACTAGTTCTTAAAAAGTTCCAGCCCTGTCTTTGCAATATAAAACTTCCTTTCTGCCCTTCCCTTTTTGCTGTTATGTTATTTCAAAGTCCTTTCTTAAAAAACCTGTGTGTTATACTAGTGCAGTCTGACCACTGAGGATGTGGAAAGGCAAATATCCGGTTTACAGGGAGAAATGGAAGCATCTATTAGTTTACAGGAGAGGGGTAGTCCCATACAAATGTGCGATTTTGCTTCTAAATTAATGTAAAAATGACAATTTGTTCACGGTAATATTTTTATACATAAACTATTACCCATCTATATTCTCACAGCATAAAATAATTAATTTTTGTACAACATAATTTTGAGCTCACCATTTTGCTTTTACATTTCCGGGCGAAATGAAAAACCTTTTCTTTTCTCTTTGTTGCTCCCACATAAACTCTTTGTTTCCCCTCCTTTTCAACTTTGAGAATATAATTTATTAATAAAGCACTGGTGACATTATAAAATGCATTTTTCAATTTTCCATCGCTATTTTTCACGCTCCCCTACTAGATTCATTCAGACGGAATCGTTTTAATTTGGCCGATTGCCAAATTCCATATATATCGTGGTCAGACTATAAGTATGAATAGATAGATTTATTTAATAGACACTATTTATTTCCAGTGTATTCTTCAATTGGTTACATTACCTGGCAGGCCCGTGGCCAGCGTTCCATAAAAGGAGGGTTTGGTATTAATGTTTTTCATAATAACCTATATTGTCAGGAATACACGACAGTGTGCCAAATTATTCATTTCTGTTTAATGTTCACTATATAGAGGGTGATGATTGGTACAATGTTAAGTCTATCGGTGCACAACTCACTTTTAACGAGTAAACCCCGTTTAAAGCGAGCAATATTTGAGATTCAAAATTTTCTATCGACTTTCAGCTCAACTTATACTTTCTTGGAAAAATTCCTTTAACATTCGAAGTAAACCGAAAGTTAGTTGTAAGTTATGAATTCTGGGAACAAGTGCCCTTGTTTTCATGTGAGGAGTTGAGAAGCATTTGAAAATTATATGTATGTTGACTTTCATGTTATCACTTCAGAGATATGTTTTTGGGGATATTGTAGTTCAATTCTGAACTAATGAAGTGAAAAAAAGTAATGAAAGCGATGACGATAACAACAGAAAGGAATGGTGAACGAACCCTCAAAATACTCGATGGCTTTTATTACGCAAAAAACTGCACTTTTTTCCAAGCCGGGAGTGCAAATGACTATGTTTTTCGGGCCCCGAGTACTTTTCGAAAAAAGTAACACAGGTGATAGGAAAGCAAAGCAAATCAATCAACTGATTAAAAATAATAAATGAAAAAAAAAAGCAAATATGTGTGCGTTTTTATGATGTTAAATCGAACTCTTTACGAGTATTCGGTTATAAAGAGTAAATAACGTGGTCCTTGGAGCTCGTTATAATCGGGTCCGACAGTATTAAGGAAGTTAAGGCGTACCAACGAAAAAAAAAAGAAAAAAAAACACCCTTGGCAATATTTGTGAAGACAACTTTGCAAGCAAAGAAACTTATGACATGCCATTAATAATAGCTGACTTACGCAGCAGGAAGAAACTTGAAATCACCATTTTGGTCAACTTCAGCCATAACAAGAAAGAAATGGATCTAATCAATCTATCTGTATCTTGACACCCGTTAACCTTTGCCTATGCATCTTCATTGACTTGTCACTTTTCACCCACCAGTGTGTGGTAAGAGAAGAGAAACTCTCATTCTTGATTTTCTTCATCGCAGTTAATGATTCAAATATGGTAGTGGATATATCCAGGGGTGGACTGAGGAACGCCGGCCCATGGTCTATCGGGCCGATGCGCTCACGAACCTGTACTCCTCGTTTTTCCTTTTTTGCACCCTCGAATCTGTGCACTTTTTAAATTTTTTTTTTTTTTTTTTTTTTTTTTTTGCGTCCTCGAATCGGTGCACCTTTGTTTTTCACGCCCTCATATCTGTGCTACTTCGTTGTTTCTTTTTAGCGCCCTCAAACATGTGCGCCTTTTTTGTGCCCTTGAAAAACCTGTGCGCCTTTTTTTTTTATTTGCTCCCTCAAACCTGTGTGCTTTCAGCTTTTTTCGTTTTCTGCCTCGAAAAAACCTGTGCACCTTCGGGTTTTTTTTTTTTTTTTCTTGAGCCTTCGAAGACTTCGAAACTCTTTTGAGAGTCAAGGTTGGCGCCCTGTTGGGGGACCCAGTCCACCTCAGGATACATCGCGCATGATTGGGAAGTAATAATGGAACTTGATGACCAGTAAATAGACATAGTTCAGACACGAAAAAATTCATTTTTGGTGGAAGAAATACACGTATAATCTTCAGATTAGACGACTTTCTATACTTGACTATGCGTTGTACAGGAGTTTATTTTGTGTGTAGTTTTTCATCCTTCAACTTCAAACACAAAACATTTTCCGGAACAGCGAAGAACTGATTTCGACTCGTTACTCTATTAATGACGTCTGGATGCTAAGCTTAATCTTTTAGCGAAAATTTTGTCTTAATATTAAATCTGTTTGAGGCGTATTCGTACCAATCCTCAGAAAATTTGTTTCAACTTTTAAGAAAGGAGAACTATCATTTAGTCTTCGAGTTCCGTCCACTCCTGTTAGCGCTTGTGAATGTTAAAGTTCTACAGAAATACGTGTATAGTCTTCTCATCATTATTGGTACCTGGTGGACGAATCAAAAGCATCGAATTCGTCAAAAATAGAAAGAGCAATATAAACGATCACAAATCAAGTCTTCTACAGTTAGCACAATAGCGGGGACTACTTAAAATTTGTTTGTTTCTAGCATGTCTAATCTAGCTAAAATCTAGTTTCAATATCACTTGATTGGCATGTTTTCAATCAACCATTTTCAAGAGGACTCAACCAAAGACTAAGCCAACAGTCACGAGGAGGATTATAGTAGGTTCATTAGAACAATTAGGAGAGAGTTATCTGAAACCGAAAAGGCGGCTGAAATTGGGACGATGGGGTTTGTTTCCTTCAGTCAAAAGTAGCACTTTTAGTCACTGAAATTGATAGAATAAGTAAAAAAAAAAAAAAAACATGGACCCAGAAAATTCTTTCATTTTCCCAACACTTATTTTTTAATTAATTTTTTAAACTGTCCGATTTTTCAAACAAGGGGTGGTCATGATGATGTCACAAATGATGCTCTTTGACGCATCTTTGTGCCGCGTTTCCACGTTATGATAATCAAGAAGCGAATTAAAATTGCGCTCTACGCTTGCTATCAACCATATCGTTGCAAATACCCGTGAGTTAAGATGCGAATTAAATATTTTGGACCGTGAATGGCAACACAGAATGGCATTTCATCATTTGTGATGTCATCGCAAAGAAATGTAAACAATGAAAGTTCACCGATTTAAGTAATTTTTTAAAAATATTAAACTTAAATAAATTATTTAAAAAATGGTCAGATCCTATGTTTTTAAGCATGCTCTTTCAGAAAACAATACTTTTAAAGTTTTGGAAACGACTCCATTAGTTTTTTACTGATTGAAGTTGCAATATATGGATTAAATACATTAATACCATTATGTATTGCTTATGCAATGCATATCTTTCGAAATTATTCGATAAGCGTCTCAGAAATATATTTTGTAGTGCCATGTGGTGCATGAAAATGATAAATGTAACTTGAATCCGGTTCTTTGCAAAGAGATAGAGCATCCTTTCGAGATTTTCTTGAGTATTATTTCAATATTTACCCTCTCCTCTATTAATGCAGATTTTATGACCATCAAAATGGAGTTCTTTATGGGGGACATCGGAGGTTCTTTTAAAGCTCGAAAATTTAAATGTTTTCTAAATTTACTCTTGGACCCTATACAGGTGGGTTCTTAACCTTTTAATCTCTGTGACGCGCTTACAGCACTGACATGAGGTCACGTCTCCTCACCAAATGTCATTTATACATGGGTACACGCACAAATACATGCGAATAAGATTATGAATAACGATAATACGATAAGAGTATTCTAAATTATGCCTTTTTGAAGGACTTTTTTCAAAATGGGAAAGTTTATCGCATCTTTGAAACTACTCTTTAGAAAATGAAGGAAATATAATCTCACCAAGTTTTCTTCTGAATAGCGAAAGAGTACAACAGGCTAAAACTGACTCCAAAAATTATCACTGGGTTTTGATCAAAGGTTTTCCACGAAATCCAGCGTTGTTAAGATCAGTAAATTAAGACAGATAAAAATATACTACGATTGACGGGTTGAATGAATTAAGCATCGACTTACGGTATTTAAAAAGGGTATTTGATATGAGATTTCAAGAGAACAATCGAGCTGGTTGGCAGTGGAAATCAAATGTACATGAGAGTAAGAGAATGATTAAAAATTAAATAAATAATACTAATAATGAAGAAATTAACACGAAAAAGTGATTTCATCACACAACAAAAATTTTTCCTCATTTAATGAAAATTTTCGGAACAGTGTTTGCGGTATGTATTACCTGATCCAATAGGTTCCAACCAAGGTCGATTCAACTCCTCAGAGGGGGAAGAAAAAAGTTATTTATTGCTTCAGGTGCTTGAATGACCCTAAAATGTGTTCTAAATATGTTCCGTTGAAAAGAAAGTGTACCGACATGTCCTACGAATCTGTGTCTTTCAGGACATTTGCCAAATTTCGGCTTGATAACACATTTGAGAACACAGTGATGGCACGTTTGAAAACAGATCGAGAACAGAATTGGGTATACTTGTGAAATCGTTGCTTTCTTTCGTACAGATATAAATTCCAGTTTTTTTTTTTAACTACCAGTTGATAGAATCTCTCTATATGATACCGATAGAAATTTTGTATTAAGACGTAAATTTATGTCGAAATTTAGGTGAAAATTGTTTCGCGATAACAAAACTTTCTTTTCCTTTTAAAAGGAACTAAGAGAAGAAAGAAAGCAAAAGAACCTTCGAAGAAAGGTGACCTTGCTTAGGTTTTTAAAGAAAAAACTTTCATTCAAATCAGATTACATTCCCAGAATTTATTAACAGATGATGTTTAAAAAGGAACACACTTTTACCCATCTCATAAATCAGCATATTTTTTACTTTTTTGAAATGTCTCTTTATTTGCAGAATTTCATTTTCAACAATTTTTTAGAATTTTTTTAAATGATGGGTTAACCTCCCAAACGGGATTCCTAAAAATTCTAGCATTTGGCGAAACGTTGTTAAGAACAGAAGAAACGTCATAAAAATAAAAAGCAATTAGGGCAATAAATGTTATCAGTTTCTGGAACTAAGTTACAATTTATACCAATTTTATTCTCTTTTCCTTCTGAGTAATAAAGTATTGCCTACTGTGTTCCTTGCAACATGAAGGTCATTTTCATAAAATCAAAAAAAAAAAAAAAAAAAAAAAAAAAAAAAAAAACACTAGTTTCTAGTTGTAATCAGTACTGCATTTTTTCACTTTGTTATCTGTTTTCACTATGAAGCAATACACTATTTCATCTCAGATCCATAAAAATCAATTACTTTTGGAGATTTGGATTAATATCTAGAGATGGCAGTTAGATGTACGCCAGAATTTCGTTTTTTTTTTTTTTTTTTTTTTTTTTTTCACACAGCGATTGTAGAAGCGATTGTGAGTTTTTAAGCGCCGAAGAGCGCAAAAAGGCGGAGACCCCTGGTAAGCACATGTTGGGCACTATTTCGGAATTGTTGAAGCTTGATCATTACACAGCTTAAATTTATATGGAATAAATGCAAAATTTGAGAAGCATAAAGATAGAGAGCGTCTAAACTTCAGGACAATGCTTTCCTATAAGGAAAGAAAAAAAAAATAATTAGCTAAACGCAAAAGAAAGAAGCCATATATATGCCTAATTACTTACTAAATAATTATTAATTAATTAATTTATCTCATTCTTGTTCAAGTGATTTATTTGCTTCTTATATAAATTTAGCTCTTTCTATTAATCCCGTCGTTCTACTTCCTGGTATCAGATAAAGCTTGTTATTGTTTTTACTGCATCGTCAACATGAGATATATTTTTTGCGATACTACAAGAAGTCAAACTGGATTATAAAATGCCTGTTGAATTATTTTTAACGTATTCTAAAGTAGTATGCATTTCTGTAGTATGAATCATATTATTTATTTGGGTGCTAAAACTTATTTTCATGGAATAAAAAAAGTACAGAACTGCTGATCATGCAATTCCACATATGAGTGTTTCCAAGTTGAGTGTGGTGGACCTATAATTTTGCACCAAATTGAGCATAGTTTCATTATTTCGTGACATTAATTCTTAAAGATTTTCATCATAAATGGCATTTGTTCCGGATGATAGCAACCTATTTGACAAATCAGATCCTTGACAGAAACTAACTTCTAATTTAAAACTAAAATTTAAAATTAAATTTTAAAGGATTTAAACTACAAATTTAGAAAATATTTTTGCCATACTAAATTATTCCTCAGTAAATTCAAAATTTTAAAACTAACTAAAAATACTGTGCACTTTCAAATAAGAATGCATTACATTAAATTTTCTAAGCTCGCATATTGTTTAAGTATTTTTAGTTTATTGAAAATTCTTAAACATTTCCTTACCATCGATACGTATTATGAATGTAGAGAAGGACAGCTTCAAGCATAACTTCAATGTTCCGGTTGGCGTCTGAATCGACTCTTATTTCAGTATCCCCTACAGAATACCTATGTTTTAAAAAGGTAAGATTTTGTTTTTATTTACTTGTTTATTTATTTTTTATCTTCACAATAACGTATTCAAATGTTGAAAATGTGGCAGTAAAATCTCTAAGATTAGTGTAATAAACTGGAAAATAACTAAAGAACTGTGTATCTGGCCATGAAGTAAACAGGTTTAGCCTTGTTTTAAACCTTTATGCTATTTTTGATTCAACACATGTAAATAAAATGCTCTGAGATAACATGCTGGAAGACATTAAAACCTTGTAAAAAGAGATATTCAGAAAGATAAAACTTAAAATATTATATTTTTGAGTCATCTTAAAAAAGTGACTTTCTCTCCTTTACTTTGGAGAGGAAAAATTACATGTAAGTAATCATTACGTGAGAGCTTACTCCAGCTTAAGATTAGCTTAATGTAGTTACAGAAAATAATAGGTTTTCATCTGTATATGCAGTCAACTCTCGATCTCCCATTCTTTAGCGACTAACTTTTTCGACAAGTAATTTCAAGAAACGCATCAAGTTTAGAACGCCCTTCGATGCTTAAGCATTAAGTTACTGCCCTTAAGTCAGGGCAAAGACAAAACTATATGCATTATTAAAACAGATCTGTTATGCTATCCAGAAAACACAGTTCGACCCTTGTTATGGAATGATTAGTTTGGAACAGAGAATAACCCAACTGGAGGCAGATGACATTTCACTGATGCTGAGAGTGCAAACAAACTGATAGCTAAAGTAAATTTGGCACACCAGCTTTCAATGAGAGTAAGGCCCCTATAGTGGAGGAGCCGACGCATCCGTCATTTTGGAGCAAACTTGATCCAGTACTTCGTAGCGATAGCATTGCTGCTGATGTTTACATTTCTTTAACATGTGTTAAAGTAAGTCAAATGGGTGGTTGTTTAGCTGTTAATTGTGTAAACAGCTCTAAAAAAGGATTTCAGCTGTTCAGATTTCCAGCAGATGCAGAAAGAAAAAAAAAATGGATAAATAATTGCCAGCGAAGTGACTGGCAGCATGGAAACGACGCCAACTGTTTCCAAAATTTCGACAATGTTCACCTTCGCTCTCCGACTCTCTCGTTTAATGTTGGGCGAATAATTGCCAATAAAGGTAGCTTTCCCTGTTGTACGCTTGCTCCAAAATGGCGGATGCGTCGGCCTCTCCAGTTATAGGGGCTCTAAATGAGAGGACTTCGACCTCTAGCTCAGTTATTGTGACTATTCCAGACCAATGAGTACACAAAAAGGACGAAACTGCAGTTTCTGGATATTATAACTGCACTATCTTCTAAACTTCATCTTTGAGACTTTCAACTTTTAAAAAGTTTCGGGAGAATTTCAAACTCAGCCCGCTGAAATGAGTTGATTACTTAATCTAAGGTAGAGTTACCTTAGTTGTTAGTTTGTTGACACTCTCAACTTAAATGAGATGACACCTCCAGCTCGGTTGCTGTCGATTCCTACTAACGAGTTCATAACAAGGACCAAATTGCAATCTCTGAATGTAAAAACCGGACTGTCGGTATATAGCTTGCTGATCTTCGGCGATGTCAAGGAAAACATAGGGGTGAAAGTGGATCAATTAAAATTTTCCGAAGACAGTGTTAAATTTTCAGAAACTATGAGAAAGCCGGACCCCCCCTCTTCCCCTTTCTTCCTGCAGAAACTCTTCAAATAGGCATACAAAACTCATTAAAATCATTTAAAAAAATTATAGTGTTTTTTTTTAAAATAATTTTTAGTTTTAGAATGTGTTGTCAGCGCAAATTGTTCGGAAACGGCAACCCAACGTTTTCTGAAATTTCGGATCACAAACACCATTTGGGGGGTGGGGGGAAGAAGAGATTAAGGAGCCCAATTAAATTATCGGGGGTCTCAGTGTCAAGTTTCTGGGTCTTCGGGGGTTCCCTGTTGTTAACCTTACAGTTTTTGCCAATGGCTAAAATATTCTTAGCCATTCGTGGTAGGAAGGGGGGGGGGGCTAGATCATGGTTTAGTTCTCCCATTCAGATCTCAAGCCCTGCTTCTCCAGAAATGTTACAGAATTGAAGCCCGAAACATTCGTATTCAACATGTGCTCACTAGGATATGGCAGTAAAGAGTAAGTAATGAAAATTAATCGCCCCTCAATGGAAAAATGCTGCATTCACTTTTTATTGACTTCTTAGTAGCAGCGTTTATACCAGTTTAATACTATCAATAAAAGGGCTCATTCAACTGTGACAGAATTCGATCGAATCTAATATGATCAATATTATCTGCCAATCGCGCAGCCGAGAATTACCTTTGCCCCACCTAGAAGGAAATACGTTATAGGTAGATAGAATATGATCGAATAGAGCAAATCGAATTTTGAATGACTCAATACCAAACAAAATTTTTCAGTCCAAGAACATGATCAAAAACATGTCTTAAAAATAAGTAATTAAAATATAGCATGATATGCAATAAAAAAAATACTTATTAGAGAAAAAAATAATTTTTTTTTATCGTAAAATAATAATTAACAGATTAGAAATTATATAAACACACAATTAAATAAAAAAAAAGAACTTACCGTTTTTTTATGTTTATAAGTACACGCACGTGGATTACAATAACATCATTTCTGATAAATCTTACAATTTATGGATGATGCTTAGATTAAAACGAAATTATAGATCTTTTTCTATAAAGGAAATTCGTTGCACTGGCCTCTATTTGACATCCTTTTCCCACCTGAAACAAAAGAAAAGTTTCTCTTTATATGCATTCATAAACATTTATAAATACAACTCACAATTTTAAACATTCTGGATGCATAAGAAAGGCGCAAAGATTACGTGTTTAGTTTTAATATTATTATTTTTCGTCTGAACAGGTATGACATATAAAAACAGGAATTTCTGAGCACTCCGTATGTTGAACGTTCTGATAAAAATTTAATATCTAACGTTTGTTCAATTAAATCTAGATTAACAAATTGCGAAAAACATTTCAGAATTAGAGAACATATTTACGTGTTTCTGAATCTCTTTAAGTCAATTTTGGTGTCAACACATATAAGAGTAACCCGACGCAAATGCCCCCATAGTTGGAGAAACCCATCTCCCTCAAGAGCAAAAACTCTCCCCCACCAAATACCATGAAGCCTCCTAAAGGAAAAAATGCCCCTAAAAACACACCTTCCCTCTTCAAATTTCAATAAAGCAGTCTCCCTCTACGATAGTCGGGAACCTTTGCCATAGTGATGCTACGTTTGATGGAATATTTTACAATTTAGTACACTGAGACAAATTTCCGCAATTTAATATTTATATTTTTTTTTATAGACTTTGATATCTATTTGTAAGTCCATTCCCAGATTGGTGTCACTCGCACAACCCCCTTTCCCTCTCCACCCACGTTGTAATAATTCTGCTTTTCAAGGATTAAATATAAGTTGAAACATTTGAGAATACTTACAAATCTAAAAACTTTATAAATACATTTCGATGTAACCCTTCATAAAGGTCCCCTCTTTTTTTAACCGTTCACGCACGTATTTACCTACAAACGCATGGATAACCGAAATGTATCTTTTGATTATTCCCGAGATAAAATACACGAGTTTTTTCACGGACATCTGTATATCCGTACGTATGTAGGCAAATACGCTCGCAAAACTCAAATACAGTAGGATAACATCTCCAGTAATTGGCACTTCCAGCAAAAATGTCAAAAAATAAGATTCGTATCCAATCTTCTAAAAGTAGAAGGCTATATACCAACTGAACGTACATTTACTTTAAAGATTAAAACTTTGATTCATATTACTAAATGGTAGCAGTGCACAGGATGGAGAAAAAAAAATGTGACTTGTGTCAAATCAGTCATTTTTGTTGCAAAAGCTTCTTCTCTGGCTTACGGGAAGCATGTGCATCAATCCATTATAATCTGACTTAAAATGGATTTTAAATTTTGGTTGTCAAAAGTTTTGTTTAGTTGAAAGGTCTTACTTTGAGTGGGTAGAAGTACATTTTTTCCCCTTTTTGGATTTTTGAAGTAATGATGGATGCCATTTAGTGGTGCTTCAGGTTTGCTAGTCTTCAGTAATTGGCACATGTGCCTATAAACACTAATGTGTTGTGCAATACCTCACTAGTTCGATTTCTGATACTTTTGAAACAACTATATTAAGTGGGTTCTACTATCGATTAGAATCCTACAGAATATATTGTTAAATTTTTAAGAGAAGCAATAAAAACAAAATATATTTGGCTATCAGTGAGATATGCGACAGTAGAGAATTCTTTCATTTTTCGTGGTCCCTTAGAATCATCGGGTTAATGTTCCGTTTTCTGTGTTAACAGCTATAATTTGTAAAATCAAAACTGCATATGAACTAATGAAACAGCAATTATCTAGATATTTTTTTTCCATGCAACACTTCAAATTTACTTTTATTTCGATATAATAAAATACTTTTCAACGTCAAGATGTGTGATTTTAAACTAATACATTAATTTATGTAAAATTACCTACCTTAAATTAATATGAATTATGTTCCTTGTGATGATAAATTTGTATGTAATCTAAGAGTGAAAAATAAAGTGAATTTCTAGTTTTATTAACATGTGCCAGTTACTGAATCACAAGGTGTGATACACTGGGGTATCAGGTGTCAATTACTAGTGATTTTGGTAACTTTTTATGTTACTGTGATACCCCAAGGTAACACTGTGGTATCAGGTCTCAATTACTGATGATTTTGGTAACGTTTTACACATATATTTTTATAAAAATATCAGTTCAAATATTTTTCCTTTTAGTGAACTAAAAGGAAAAGAATGCACAGATTTGCATTCTTTGATACAAAAATTACCTGCTTTAAAATAATATTAATTATGTTCCTTACGATGATAAAATTTGTATGTAATCTAAAAGTGAAAAATAAAATGGTTTTCCAGTTCTATTAACATGTGCCAATTATTGGATCACAAGGTGTCATACACTGGGATATCAGGTGTCAAATACTGGTGATTTTGGTAACTTTTTATACATATATTTTTATAAAAATATCTGTTCAAGTATTTTTCCTTTTAGTGAACTAAATAGATGCACAGATGTGCATTCTTTGATACAAAAATATCTGCAAGTGAATTTTTTTTTCTCGGTAATGAAAACAAAGGTAAGTAATAGGACAAACTGTTAAAGTGTCAATTACTGGGGTCGTTACCCTATGCCGTAAAAGGAGGTTAGAAGTTTGTGTATAGGGCGAATGTATATGGAGTGTAGTTGTAAACTAGACATTTTGCTGCATTCGGATGTTTCAAAAGTAAGTTTTGAAGTAATGTCATAAAGTGTCAATCATTTTGCAATACATTACTATATTTCGTAACATGGTGATTTATCGCCAAACTGCCGACATTTTTCAATTAAAATATGGAATTTCGAATCTTTTGTCAGCTTATCATCCAAATTGGAGGTATTCGGCGAGATTGCCTTTAAATTTACGTTTTAATTGCTGATAGTTGGAAAATGAATTTCTTCAAAAGTCGTTACTGCATCGGTGTGCAACAAACTAAAAGTTTAAACGTAAAAAAAAAAAAGCTCACTCTAAGGCAATGTATGTGCTCAATATTGTACATTTTTTTTGTGCAAGATCCATACCACATGGTTTTGTATAATTTCTCAACTTAGACGCTAGCTAGAACGTCCACTTTCTTTTATTTTAAATTTCTGTTCTTCATGTTTATTTATTCTTTATTTGTTTACATCCCACCAATCACCACCACAGTTATCCTGGTAAAGGTTTACCGCATGTGGTGAATGGGGGGGGGGCAAATCAGGAACGACCAAGCGCCCGCTGAGAAACGTACATGGAGCAGAGTTCTTCATGTTTACCATACATATGGAGGCGCAGGAAAACGTCGAAAAATGTTTGCATATAAGAAGTTTTGCTTCTAACGTGCAACCATTCTTCAAAGTAATTAAAAACCATCTTTTATTTAATAGGCCTGTGTGAATGTGGTGTGTTTTTCACATCGGATATTTTTCAATATGAGTTAAATAATGTCCCCCCCCCAATCTTTTGGGTTCAGCTTCAGTTACATATGTAAGCATTAAGCTTTTTATAATGGTTACAATTAAAATAATTTGTCTTCTACAATTTTTGACGCAGAAAAGTAGTATACGAGCATGTTAGAATATAGATTTTGCTGTAACTAGACTACTAACGGAAAACTGGTCTCATTCTTGATTACTTTGCTTAAGCAACAATAATACAGGATGAGTTTTCTCAATAGTGTCTAATGTTACTTTTTAAATTGCCCTGGGAAGAAATGATTTTACAACATTCTGAGTAGAAACAAGTTCCAGATTCCGTCCTTAAAGTTCGTTTAAATGAGAGAGAGAAAAAAATAAGATAAATCACATACAAATCACTGATAGAGAATCCACCCACAGAAAAACATACTTAAGCACATATTTTTGATATTTCTACTTTTAATCTTGTATAGCAAGTTGCTCGAATAAAGGAAATATTTTTTTTTTTTTTTTTTAGCGCAAGAAAAAAAAAAGAAATATTTTTACGAGCACATGTTTCTTTCTTAATGCAGTGAAACCCCAATTTTACGTTTCTCAGGGAACTGGGTTAAAAAACTTCAAATACGGGAAAACGTAAAATACTCGAAATACATAGCAGCAAAATTGATGATGCGACCCAAAGAAAAAAAGTTAAATGCGGGGAAAGCGTAGATTCGAGAGACATTAAATCTGGGTTTCACTATTTCTTTTCGAGCCCGCTGTACAGCATATTTTTGCACCAATGAGTTTAGAAATAAATCATAAAATTAGAACCGAAAGGAAGATTAAACTTATCTTTGCTGGAGAGCTGCATATTTGTTAAAAATTTACTACACTCATCTTAATGATTTGTTTACTGCACCTACTATATCATATGCTTGGTAAACATGAATCAAGTTTTGAATAAAGTCTTTTCGACTTTTTTTGTTGGTCATATACTCAAAATCACGATTGTTTTAGGCCTAGGATTCACGGAAAACTGAAGAAGTTTTATTTATTTATTTATTTATTTATTTATTTATTTTGCATTTCAACGTTACTTTTGTAGCATTAGAGCGTTGACTTTTATAGTGCCTTTTTTAACCGAATACAAATGCAACATAATTGAGATAGAATCGTTAATGTTGACGAAACGTGGGTTTTATTGTTTTAGTTTAAAACAAGAAAAAAAAAATCGATAAAAAGATGGTCCATTAGTTCGGTAAAACACTATGCGGGTGCATTACTTCTCCCTCCCTTTCTCTCTCATTTTGATGAAAGCGTCTTGAATATGGCAGGTGCTTATTATAGTATCACTATCCGCATACTGAAGTTAAAAAAAAGTTATGTTCAACAAAATTTTCTTTTTCCATACTTCCAAAAAAAAAAAAAAGAAACTCTTTCACTTGAAAATTTATTGCAGTGTATTTAACCCGTTTTACGATTTTTTTTATTAACTGATGTATGAGATAGATAATAATATGTTACGCATGCTTTCGTATCTCATTTCTTAACGAAATTTATTTCTTCCGCTTAATATTCAGACATTTCTTCCTTCATTTGACGTTGCGATATTTGAGAATCAACATTGCAATGCATATAGTACTTCGTATAGATAAAAGTTGAAAAGAAGAGTTTTGATGAATATGAAATCTACCTAATTGTTCTAATTATGATTTATCGAAATTAAGATATAATTTTGAAAATTGGTTATAAAAGGGTAAGGTGGTTTTGTACTTTTTTCTCATATTACGTAAATGTATTGAATTTACAATGCTTAATTTATTCAAAACATCAAGAAGAATAAAATTCTTCCAACAATATAAATACGGTACAGTTAGAGGTTTTGTTGCCGGTCATTTTAAATTTTATTTAAGACAAGATTATTTTTTTTTTGTGAATTTGCACTTTGGATTCCATTAAAGTATTAAACTTAGTGTATAATCTATTGCAAACATTAAGATCATCAAAAATTATTTTACTGATTTAAACGCGACACAATTAGATGCTTTTCCACTGTAATGTATGATTTTAATCAAATCATAAGAAATGTTTGGGTATTTCAAAAATTAATTAGATGATTAAAAGAACTTTAAGAAGACAATCTTTAAGAAGACGATTTTCAGCTATGAAGAGACGTGTATCAAACTTCAAAATCTTTGAAAGTTTAATAGCTTTTGAAAGCTATAACTCAGTGACATTTTTAAAGATTGACGAGATTAAGCAGGATTTCTTTTGACTGTGTCATAGTTTTGCTATTTCCAAGCGAACAACCATGAATAAATCATGCAATCGCATGCAATCGCTGCTGTAATTAAAATTATTTTCCGGGACACTCGGTAAAATAAAAAAAAAACTATAAATATATTAACAAACAATGCATTGTGTTCCGTCTAAGCAGAACATTAATTATAGTTTTCACGAGAGTGGGTTTTCTTTTCATCAACGTTTATTAATATCCAGTTGCTCAAGCTACCGTCTGGTATATATTTGGGTCTAAGGAAGTTTTTTTCTCAGTTGTGACACACAGATGTACAACCATAGAAGTAGGTTTAACGTTATTTTTTCCAAATGACAAATGATTTGGTTTGAGATAGGTTAATGAAAAATTCTATAAATATAAAATTTTCAAGTGATGGTTAATGTTATTCTGTATGTAATTCTTAAGAATATTTAATTTTCTGAAACAAAAAATGTTTCAAATAAAAACCTTTTTTTTTTTTTGGCTAAGTTAAAAGTTACCACTGAGTGATTGTATGCAAAATGCCCTTCTTAGTATCTTGTCGGTGTGAAGTAGCCCATATATGTTATGACATATGGAAATGTAATAGAATAATGTCTTGTTAGCAATTAACACACATGTTTTAATAGAATTATATTAAAGGATCACAGGAACTCATCTGATTATTTAGTATAATTTCTTTTTGGAAAATGCAGTGACTGATAAATTCGGAAAAAAACAGTATAAGATAATAATTCCTATTGCATTTGTTAGATAGGTTATAATGGTGGTAGTTAAAAACTTATTTTTTGTGTTTTTAATTTATGAGTGAAGAAAACGAGTATTATAATTTAGCGTTCATAATAAAACATATGAAAAGTAAATGGATTGTATAATGCTATTGCCATTTAAAGACGGCATTATGGTAAACTAAATTCTGCTCTCTTGTCGGTCTCATCGTAAAATAATTTATTTGTTATACTTTTAAGTTCATTCCCGATGAGCTAAATGTTACTTTTATTTCAAAAGTAAAAAAATACTATTACGCATTATTAGTTAACTGCTGTTTGGATTTCATGTGCACATTAATTAAGTCATATTGAACTAACACGGTAGTTTGATAAAATAAGTCATTACATCTGCATCATACTAGGGGAAGGAATGGGAAGTAAAGTGAAAGAAATAGGTAAGTTGAAGAGGTGCAATATTCTTACAGTTTACAGTATGACCATTCGGCAATATTTTAACTTTGTTATTAAACATGTAGTTTATCCCAATGAAGAAAAAGTTGTCTCTAAAGTTTAACATACATGATAGTACAAACCATTTAAAATATTTGACATTCATATTGTAATTTTTTAATGTATAAAACTATATTTGTAGCTGTTAAATGTTAAAAATCTTGTCAGAAATACTTCAAAAAATTATTAAGACCTACTAACGTTCACTGCATTATTTATTTTTTAAATATGAGAAGCGGTTTAATTTTTAATTTGTAATGCAACTTATGCGGGGCAGAGAGAAATAACATCATTTTCATTTTGCCCTGCACATTAATTTCATTTATTTATTCAAGAAAATTTTGAATCATTTATGTATTTACTGTTTAATTCATTCATTTGCTTTCGTTGATTTATAAATTCACATAATTATTCACTTATGCACTTATTGTCTAATTGATTTTCTATTTTATTCACTCCTTTATTTACTTCTCAACTAACCAAATAATTTATTTGTTTACTCATTTATTATTTTTGGTACTTTTCTATTTATTCATTCAACCATTTATTTGATTTTGATTGAAAAAAAATAAGAAGGCGGCAGGGAAAAACGAAGTGTAACAAGGACGACAAGGGGGGAAGTGAAACACCAAGCCTGATATTATCGATTACCGTGGCATATGATCTATGGTCAACTCTGATATTAATCCACAACAACAGGACAGTCTAACGGTACTTTTAAGTGTTGCCCTGTCACATGTGTTGGTACTCGTGGCAGGGTTCTCAAGAGTCTTTTTTAAGGGTTCTCAAGAGCCACACACAACAAGTGTGTCAAACGACTTCCTCTTTTACATTATAACCTTCTTTGACTTGATAGATGACTTGATTTGTAACAGATCGAGTTTATATGGGATCGCTGGGGATGGGACGTTGGACAGACTATGATTTTACGGTATTTTTTGGGTTTACGGTAACTGTAGTACGAGATTATACACGACAGCGCACAAGACTCTTATGCCACAACGCTAACTTGTAAAACCTTGTAAATTCACACAAACACTAGCTCAGCAGAATAGTAAAACCTCCATTCATTTGGATTTTTTTCAGTTATAAATTGCCATTTTGCTTTCACTTTGTAATCCTTTTCTTTTTTAATGTTTTCTTTGTTCATGAAAAATTTCGTTTCATTCTGACAACTCATTTCAGAACTATAAATTTTTTTTAAAATCAAAGTTTAAATCTCACTATGCAAACTCCCGTACTTTCAAGTGGAAATTAAATAAATATCATAATTTGTCAATCAAGTTAAATGTACTTCATGATACAGAAATAACATATATATATATACTCGTATGTTCTAACTTATATTTCTTTTTACTTTTAACAGGGTCAAATACTTTCATCTAGAAAACAACTTCAATTGCTGCTTCACGATGGCTGTCCAAAGAGCAGTCCTAGGTGTTATGGATTACATTGCAATTATTCTCATGCTCTTGGTTTCATCCGGAATCGGTGCTTTCTATAATTTTTATGGAAACAAGCAGAAAACAACAAATGAGTACCTCTTGGCAGGAAGGAACATGTCTATCTTCCCTGTGGCGTTTTCTCTTATGGCCTCATTATTATCATCCGTCACAAGCCTTGGAGTACCACCAGATATATATCGGTTTGGTACGCATTATGCTCTTTTTCCCCTTGGATACGTGACGGGAAATTTGTTAAGTTCATACATTTGTTTACCTGTGTTCTTTGATATTCAAGCACCAACAGCTTACGAAGTAAGTATCGGAGTAATTTTTTTTTGTTTAAAACAATATTGTAAGTGCACACACACACACACGCACACACACACCAAATAAGACCATGTAGTCCAATGAGGCTAACCCCCATATTTCTCTTTAGAATAGCAAAAATTCGCTTGATCGTTATTTTCTCGTCATCAGAAAGTCTAACTGAGGACAAAGCGTTTTCAACAAACTATTTTTTATCAACAGTCAGAAGTATAGCAACCGTTATGACAAAAGAGTCTTGTCGATATTGACTGATCTTATTTTTCAGTAAATTTTGTTTATTCATGTTTCACTGTAATGGACTAGTATAAACAAGTGGTTATTTTTTCTAGAAAACCTTATTTATGCAATTGACGAGTGTAAAAAACAGATCCCCTATTTCCCATTTGTTAAAATCTTGAAGCATTTCTGAATGGCAGTGTTTTATAATAGCGATTACTCGTTAGAAGTTAGATCCGGTAACTCTTAAGATAGATATGGAAAAAAGTTTCGTGATGGGCAAAACAATCTAGTTTTTATTTTATTTTATTATTATTATTATTATTTTTATTTTATTTTTGCAATGTAACGAGTAGGAAACTTATTTCAAAAGCATAATAGAAGAAGCACGATACCTTCTTTTTCTTAAACAAATACTATAATGAAAAACATTAAGAGACGGAAAAGTTAACCGACTTGCTCAAAGTTGCCTTGATTGACTATACCTTAACCATCATCAACTTTTCAGCCATACAATGCATATTTTCCTCTAGAACTTTTCAGTTTTAAGATAGTGGTTTCATTTTTCATCTCAGTGTTGCATATTTTTTTAATAAAATCTTTATACCAAGATTGCAACAGGTTTTCTCCAAAAGACAATTTCTAGATCAGCATCTGAAATTTTCTTGCTAAGTTTTGCTAAACATGCTCTGGGTATAGTTCTTGAAAAAGAAATAAAGAAGGAAATGTGTGTGTTGTATTGGTGATTATTTTAAAGTTAATTTAAATGAATCAAAATGGCAATGGTATAACTAATATATGTAAATGAATTTCAACATTGATACAGACCCGTAATTAGGTGGAGTGGGGTAGAGTCAATTGGTCTCCTATCTATGAGAAATTAATGCTCTTGCATGGATGTAGGTTCAACTTCTTTTTTCTTTTGTTTACCGATATGATATGAATAAGGTATGTACTTCTTCGATTCAGAAAACTATAAAATAATAGACACGCATTAATAAGTATTTCAGAACAAAAATTTAAAAACTCTGAGGCATAACTCTATAGAAAATTATTTTGTTTCTAAAAATTACCATTTCATCTGTTTTATGTCATTGCGTTTAATCGTAAACCTATTTACCCCATTCAAAAACTTAAAGTATGTTTTGTTACATATACTTGATTTTGTTCTGTCTGGTTTTTTAGTTAACAAAGAAAACTGTTTAATGAAATGAACAGTAAAAGAAATGTATCTAAATTAAAATCAAATGCTCAAAACAAACTTTTTCAGGGCGAAGCAATTGTTGATTTTTAACACATTATTATTCCATTTGGTTTAGGAGAGGGCAGTCAACAAACTATATTTTACTTGGAATATATTATTGAATAAAAACTATTGTTTAAATTACACGAGGTTTTTAAAACAAAGGAGCAAAAACTCTGACGTTTGTGAAGATTATTTGCATGAAAAAGAAACAACACTGAAGATAACAAAAATGATCGGCACTTAGAAGCGGCGTCGGTGTATGGAGCTGGATATCTACTAACAGGAGAAAATTTCAGTTCGTTGAGTGAAACATGTCCCACTAATGAAACAAAAAGTGTGATTTTTTTTTTTTTTTTTTGCGTCGGGAGGTATTGGAAAACTCTACTTACTGTCCCGACTTCGCACAAGTAATTTCTATCTCTTTTGACCTTAAAACAAACACAAGAGAGATCAGCAATTTAGAACAGACGCTGCGGTTCTGCAAGCCATCTTGATGTTTTTTCACATTCCTGACGATGATTTCTTCCATGCCGGACCTCCAAGTGTTTTTTAATGGTCCACAGAGAGGGAAATCACGTAGTGCGAGGTCGGAACTTGAGGGGGTGGTCCAATACCTCTGAACCTAAAAACATTATCACACTTCTTGTTTCACTGGCAGGATATCTGTACTCCCGACAGAAGGCTTGTTACCTTACTTTTTAAAACCTCCCCGCATTTATATAAGTTAAACCTTTTTTTATTCTTTTAGTACATTGAAAGGAGGTTTGGAGTCTTTTCCAGAAAAGTTTGCTCTTTCTCTTTTGTTGTCCAAATGGTAAGTGATAATTAAAAAAAAATCTGTTATTAAATATATAAGGAAAACTTCAAAACGTTGTCAAAGCAATGGGGGTTTTCGTCAACAAATAATAATTCGTATATAAAAAATCGTTATCAATAACTTGAGGGGGAAGGGTTTATGGTCAACACATTTTCCAGAGAACCCATATCCTCCAGTAAAACTAAGGATAAGGATAAGGCAAACGTAATAGCGTAGGGTCGAAAAATAGGCATTCTTAGTATAATTGCTTTTCTAGTGAATAACTCTACAATACTCATTTATAGTGAAAAATGTTAAGCTGAACAATAAAAGAAAAAAGTCTCCTAAGTACAAATAATAATAATAATAATAATTAGACGTGAGAAAAATGAAAAGTATAATCTTTAAGGAGATTTCACGGTTAATGCACAAATTAAAAATTGTAATGGGAGTCAAACTTTTATGATATATATATATATATATATATATATATATATATATATATATATATATATATATATATATATATATATATATATATATATATATATATATATATATATATATATATATATATATATATATATATATATATATATATATATATATATATATATATATATATATATATATATATATATATATATATATATATATATATATATATATATATATATATGTGTGTGTGTGTGTGTGTGTGTGTGTTACTAGAAGATAATTGAATCGTTTCAGAACAAATCTTAAAATATTTGCATTTCAATGAAAAAAATTAAAATTTTACTCTTTTTTAAATTATTGTTTCGTAGCTTTTTTAAAACTTTGAGGCGCATTCGCGATCAACAAGCATACATATTTTAAAATCATTTTTTCATGTTTTAATTCTTTCTCATATTTACTATACCAAAACGCAATGTTTATTGCTATTAGAATAAGCATATCTAAAATATCCTTTTTTAAGTTCACCGTTATATATAAGGCTTGCTTTTAAACTAGCTCGTTCCAATAAGAATAATAATAACAATAATAATTGATTTTATACGGGATTTGAACAGAGAATCGTCTCTAATACAAAAACAGCATCCGAAAATGTCGTTTGAACAAAATTGTCACAACGCATAACTGAAAACTTGATTTATACCTTTTTTTTTAGCCTACTTTCCCAGTAAAACTCAGAAAAAGAAGAAAAAAGCATGAAAGAAGGTTTAATGCATCTTAAAAATATCGCAAAAAACAAAAACAAGTCAAAAATAAATAAAATAATTAAATAAATATCGAAAAATTAAAAATTGGAAAGTAGGGTATTGAGATGGGGAAAGATGTCTGTCGGTCGGTCTGTCTGTCCCCCCCCCCCTAATAACTTTTGAAGGAATAGTCCGATTCGAACAAACTTTTTTTTGTTCGAAAGATCTCGGCAAGGACACCTCATTCCTGTGTTTCACTTTTTGATTTGAACTATTTTTTGTTCAATTTTGAACAGTTCAAAAAAACTTAACATTAGCGCCTACGGGGAAATTCAAGGCATTTCTGAATTGTGAGGCGAATTTACTTCAAACAAACTTTGTAGGAAAAAGCTTTTGATGAAAAACTTGTATATAAAATATCTTTTTGATTTGAACAATTTTCCGTTAAATTTTGAACAGTTCAAATCCTTTAACATTAGCGCCTACGGGGAAACTGAAATTCAATGTAGATTCCATACTTGAAGGCGGATTTACTTTAAACAAATTTTGTTGGAAATAGCTCTTGACGCCAAACTCCAGACTTCGACTCCGAGAATTTAGGGGCACTTGACTCCGACTCCAACTCCTGTGCCCGACAATTAATCGGACTCCGACTCCCCGACTTCGACTCTGACTTCGTAGCTTTGGCAAAAAATTATACACGGAAGACAAATGACTGACTCCGATTCTTAGATATTCAACTCCGACTCCTTTACCCCAAAATGAGATTGACTCCGACTCCGCAGCTATGGTTTTGACTGTGAAATAATTATTGTTGTTTTGACTTGTTTTCATTTTTACGCTAAAGTTTTAATTTATCTATTGTTTTCGGTGAATAAACTCGAAGTCATTTATGTTTCTACATAAAGATATGCGCAGACAATATTTTTTTTTTTTGACACTGAAAATTATTTCTTTAAGTTGACATTTTATTGTTTTTTTTTTATTTTGGTAAGTGCATTAATTCATTTAAAAAAATGTTTTTGGCAACAAGGGAAAAAGAAACGATTTTTTTTTTTTTGATATGATGTATTTATTTTAATGAGCTTACTCATTTTAATAATTATTTTTTCGTTTTGAAAGCTGTTAAAATTTTTTTTAATTTAAAAATGTGTATAGCTGCTTTGTTTAAAAGTTGCTGCTTTTTTTTACGCATCTAATTTTTTTTAGATGAGTGAGGAATATTTTATTTCTAGAAATCAGTTTAAAGTATTTTAAAAATATGTTTGAAAAAATTTGCGATTTTAGCTATTTTTGAGAATATTGATCAGGTACTAGAAAGTAGTATGGGTATACGGGAAAGTAGGCTCGTCTAGTTCTAGACAGAACTTCTTGTTCATTTTTACGTTCCGCATCGCAGTCCCATTACACTTTTATTTATGTTTGCTATATTTGTTTATCCATGTTAAAGTAAGTGATTACTTATTACTGTTTTACAGATCCTTTATATGTCTGTGGTGATTTATGCACCTGCTCTAGCTTTGAGTGCTGTGACAAATCTTTCTACTTGGGTGTCTGTTATTTCTATTGGAAGTGTTTGCACGTTCTATTGCACACTGGTAAGAAAATCCTCAGGTTGATTTATTGCAATATTGTTGAAAAATCCTCTTTCAGTGTTCGACTATTAAAACTATATTAAACAGAATTTGCGTCTTATTTATTTATTTATTTATTTATTTTAATGTGGCGCATCTACGATGAAAACCAAAATGTCAGTATTAAAAAGAAGTACTGACAGTATCGATGCAAAAATGAAAACTATATTATAAAATGAAAATACTTCTATGCATTAAAAACTAATTTAAGAAAAACTAAAATAAAAATGAATACGCGAAACTATGCATTTGTATTTCATTACACTATAATTATTCTTTTAGAATTCCTCACACTCAAAATGAACTTGTAAAAAATTGAACAGAAAATGAATAAATTAATAATAAGAAAATAAATACAGCAATTAGGGATTTATCTTTACTAATAAAAAAATCCAGCGTTTGGATGTCTGGATGTCTGTGACGAGCATAGCACCTAGACCGTTCGGACAATTTTCATGAAATTCGGCACAAAATTAGTTTGTATCATGGGGGCGTGCAACTCGAAGCGATTTTTCGAAAATTCGATTTTGTTCTTTTTCTATTCCAATTTTAAGTACATTTTACCGAGCAAATTATCATAACATGGACGAGGAAATTACTGTAACATGGACGAAAAAATTACCATAACGTGGACCAGCAAATTACCATAACGTGAACGAGCAAGTTGCCACAACGTGGACGAGCAAATTGGCATACCGTGGACGAGCAAATTACTATAACAAGGGCTAGCAAATTAACATAGCAAATTGGCGAGAAATTCACCATCCGTTATTTGTAAATATACAGACGAACCAAATGACCTTTTAATTTAATACTACGGGCAAAATCGTGAGGGTACCGAAAGTTATACTTATTTTAAACCTTACAAGATATTCTTATTATACATAGATATTGAACGACTTCATTTGTCAACATAGAACTCGTTTCTTTTTAAATTAAGTCATTTTTTAAATATAATGACAATGTTTTTAAGTTCTTGTACAAGTTATTTATAGAATTAAAAATGTAAGGAATAATACTTTTCTTTCGTTATTGCAGTTACTTTTAATAATCAGAAAAAAGTTTTTTTGCAAATCCATCATGTGTAATTCTTCGTTTCTGCAGGGTGGCATGAAAGCAGTACTATGGACAGATCTTTTTCAAGGTCTACTGATGTTTCTCGGAATGATTGCTGTTATCGTGAAAGGTTGCACTGATGAAGGTGGCATTGCAGCTGTTTTCAGAACAGCGAAAGAAGGAGGACGGCTTGTCATGCCCGAGTAAGTTTGTCATAAAGAATTTAGGTGAAAGAGGTTAGGTTTTTCTGCAATATAAATACAGGATATCTCACAAATGAGTAATGCTTTATGAAAATCAGTAACAGAGCAAGCTGTTTTGTCTAGAACTAAATGAACCTTCTTTCCTGTGTATCGAATTCAATTTTCTAACTTCAGATTAATATTTTCTGACTTAGTGAGTGTTGCAAAATTTGTCAAAGACAACTTCTCTTAACATTTAACACTGATTTCAAGAAACCAAACGTGTCTCACTCCTGTTGTGAATAAAATTAAAAATAAATAAAGAGACCAAAATAATTTAAGCATGAAGTTCAGTTTCTCAAATTGCAAAGTTTCATTTTCAGTAAATTCAAATTGTTAAAGAGTTTTCGTTTAGAAACACTTCGAACAAGCTATTTTTACAATATTAAGCGAATATCTGTGTAAATTCAAGTGTAATATTAGTGCACGTATTACGGTGGAGCTTCCTAATATCGAGACAGTTCCCCAATAAAATTTCCCGAATTGTAGCTATAAAAACTCATTTTTAATGATCTTAGGTGATGTTCGGAAAAAGAGGAAATTAGAAAATTTCGCCATAATTTTTTCGAAATTGGAACCTTATACATACAAATATAAGCCATATTTGGTGATGTAAGCAAAACATAGGGTTCAAGATTTTTTTTGGGCAATAGTTTTCAATTCAAGTTACAAAAACGCAAATTTAGATGACATTCGTTATTTTTTTGTTGAAGATGGTTAGGTTTTTGAAATTGAAATTTTAAAATTAAGTTCGTTACCATTGCCGTACGTATAAAATAGATCCACAGACCGACAGACACATTTTCTCGATCTCAGAACCCAAATTTCCTGCTTCTAATTTTCAATGTTCAGTTAACTACTTCAATTAAAATTGGCTTTTTTGTTTTTATTTTTAGCGATATTTTTAAATGCATCAAACCTTCTTCGAATATTTTTTCTCTTTTCTACAACTTAGTGGAAATTTAGGCTAAAATCATAATACGATAGAAACATATCGTATGCAACCTCGCTCTGGGAAAACTAAGAAGGTTTGTTCCTACAATGCAGTTAGTATGCGAGAGCTGCAGAGAAATGGAATCCGTCACATCTTTATACAGTTTTCATTAAGCTCCGAACTCTTGACAAGACAGTGAGAAATTCCCAAAGCTCGAACTACCAATAGCTAGAAGGTTTTTAGTTGGGCACTTCAAGTTATCGATAGTTGACTGATATGCTGTGTAATAGTTTTTAAGTCCAAGAAAGTTTAAAAACATTCATTTAAACACTTATTTTGGGCTAAACATGGTACCCGAAAAGGGAGAAGTATTCTTTTTTTTTTTTTTGGTTTGTAGATCGTAGTTGCTTCGTGCATTTTTTCAATATTTTTCTATATGGGATTTAAAGTGTTTTTTTTCCTTGTCTTGTTATTTTTTTGTTTATTCTAAATCTTTCCATTAGTATGCAAAATGTATCAATAAAAATATTTATATTAAAGCACTTTAAAACAAATTCATCTTGCCTTAAAGCGCTTTATTTTAGTTTATTAAACTCTTTAGTTGTATTAATATAATTTTCAAAAAAAAAAAAAAAATAAAAAACTCTAAAATATATTTAAATATGCAAAAGGCTAAACATTCAAGTTCAAGATATTAGCTATTTCATACATGAGTTTACAACATTTAATCAATATATATTTTTACAGGATAACAATAGATCCCGAAGAACGTTATTCAGTCTGGAACGTTCTTCTTCAGGGTACAATCATCTGCATGTCAACTGCCAGTGCAAATCAAGTGCAAGTTCAGAGGCTACTAACTGTTAAAAATCTCTCGCGATCCCGGATGTAAGTTTTAAAATCCTTTCAAAGTAATTGTTTTAAAATAACTTAATAATTTTAAGAAGGAAAAAAATCTCTATACCAAAACGAAAGTAGTTTACAGAAAAAAAAAATAAGTTGGGGAATATGAGGCAAAGTGAAATGGCTAAGATCACTTACCAGTTTCAATTTGAAAAAAAAATTCGAATTTTGTTCTAAAATGTACGGTTCATAAAGAAGGAACAATATATTTTATACTACAACTCGCACTGAAACATTATTTTTTTATTTTTGGCAGTAACTTTGAACCTCCAAAAGAAGGTGGAAAGTTTTCACTTCTTTTCCATGGGGCAAAGGGAAAAATGAAATTTTTTTCGAATGGAACATTTTTTATTTGATTATTTTAAAGATATTTTTGATCAAATGAATGAGTAAATAAAAGAAAGAATGAAAAAATAAAAATAAAAGGAAAAGATAAAAAAAAAATAAAAAAATAATTAAATTATTAATATGCCAGAAAATTATAAATAAGCGAATAAAATAGTGAATGAATGAATAAAAAGGGGAGTTTTTAAATGAAAGAAAAAAAATGAAATAACTAATAAATAAACAAGTAAGTGATTTGATTAAGTATTGATTAAGTAAACTAAATGAGCTATTTCACTTTGGCCCACATGCTCTTGAATAATTGTACATTATTTTAATCACAAATAAGACTAATATTAAACAAATAAATACTGCACCGAAGATTAGTAGATCTAAATTAATTTTTAAAATGTTAATAACAAGAAATTTATTATTTAATAATAAAAAATATATTTTTTGACTTATGGGAGTCAGTACGTTGAATATTTTCAAACATTCGATTTTTTTTATTTTGATTTATTTTTAAACTTCATTTCAATAGCTTTTTAATGATACAAACTCATTGATCCTGCTTATAATAGAAGTAAGTTAAAATAAGCTTTTAAAATGTAAACATATTTAGGTTAAGGTATGATTTTTTATTTAAATTGCAATATCTCGAAATGGTACTTTTGAAGTTAAATGTTTTTTTTTCTCAGAAACTAAATTGTTTAAGGCTTTATCAGGTTACCGACAAGGTGTGCACTAGGATGGTTAAAAAAAAAATCGAGTTGAAGTCGAGGACACTCCCTATTGTTTTTAGACTTAGCAATAGCATTATGCTGTAAAAGTTTTAGTTTCTTACTCAAACTTTAAGACGGTGCTCAATGATCCTTTAATTCAACACAAGCCGTATTATAAAAAATGCAACAAGTTTATAAACATTTAATTTTCCCAAATGATTTTTTTAAATAATTATTTCAATGCAGTGTATATGCATATTAATAGTGTATATTTTAATATGTAGTATTGTTTTTTCAGTTCAATGTACTTTTTCAACCCCCCCTCCCCATACGTATAAAGTCTGGGGGGAGGGGTTGAGCCCCCTCTTCCAAATGAAGTAAGAATCTAAAATTCTTCCAGTATATTACTATCCAAAAGTCTAAAAATATTGACAGGTGTCCAGTTATCTGTGAGAAAATTTTTACATCTATTTTTGAGCCACCCTAGTATGCACATATAGTGCTAAGTGTATTGATAATAAAATTTCGCTATTAACTTATATTTCCGTTTCACGTCGTTCAAGCACCACCTGGTGGCGAAATTTCAAGATACATTTTTTGCGAAGTCTGGTCTTTATTCGGATCTATACCGAATGAGGACCAGACTGAAGCTAATAGCCTGTCAGTTTAATTTTAAGCACCCTGTATTTTTAAGTACAAATGAAATATTGCACTAAAGTGATAAAAAGAGGTCCAAATTCGCAAAAAATTATTTCAAGGCTAAGAAAAAAACGTTTAATTATTGCAAAAAACAAAGGACCAAACCTTAAAGTTGGTCAAGTGTCATGGAAAAAGACGATTGCTTACACTTGCTCATTTTCTGGGTAGCATCGGAACTTTTTCGTTCTTTTGCTTTAAGGGATAAATTCGCTTTTAATAGGCTCAAAAGAATTGCTTGCATATTTAGGTCTCTTATGATCACCTTTATTTTCACTCTTAATTGCGTTGTTTTACTCGTTTTTCACCTCAGTTATTAAATCATTAAGAAATATTTTCCGAGGTTTTCTTTAAAATTGACTCTTCTTTTCCTGTATTTTTTGTAAATTTTATTCTTTCTTCTTGTGCTTTTGTGCATATTTTTTGCATTGAATTTTTACATTTGTTTTTTGATTTATCAAAATTGTTTCAATTTTAATTAAATTTAATATCGTTAGTCACCTTTTAAATAAAGCAAATGACTCACGTTGTTATTCGTTTCTTGGCTGAAGTAAATAATTTTACCAATCTGTGGAAATCAGGTTCTAATTCAAAAATCTCGCCAAAACTCACTGATGTTGGCGAAAAGAATAATAGTGGAAATATGTTTATGCATTAAAGAACCATATGATAACTGCATTTAGTTAGTTGTCGTTTTATAAAATAGTTTAACTGTTTTAAAGCTACGTAACTGTTTTATTAGTGTTATTTAAATACATTAGTTATGCATTACAGTAGCAGGACAACCTGAAATTGTTCCTTTTTATTTTTATGATTGCGTAGGGCTCTTCATTTAAGCATTCCATTATGTATAGCATTCGTCTGGTTGAACTGTTTCATAGGAGTCATTATATATGCTTACTTTGCCGACTGCGATCCAATGACTTCTCCTTCCAAACCAATAACGTCATCAGATCAGGTAATATAATCTTTTATTCTTTTAAAAAACTGCTTAAGGATTTCGCAGCCGGCGTCAAATAAATAAATAAACTTTTCAGGCTTATTGGCCGTGGTCGAAATGGAAAAGAAAGTTGAGACGTTTCGTCAAGCTCTGTAGCTGACATCCTCAGTGGTTGAGTTTGATATCACTGATGAGCTGCTCCGGTGGCTCTGGTATCTAAGCAAACTGCTGGGTGCCGGTTCCTGATTGGATGGCGTTCTCCTTTGATTGGTGCTCTGATGGAAAGTGGAAGTGGCTTCAAATTTGAAATGGGAGCAGACGTCAGTCTGTTTTGGATCGTCGTGGTGAGCAGAATACAATTTCAATTTACCAAAACTTCATTTTACCAAAAACATAGCACCCTGCCCTTAGATCTGATCGCCGACAGTCCAAAACCGACTGACGTCCGCTCCCATTTCTAATCTGAAGCCATTCCCACTTTCCATTAGAGCGCCAATCAGAAGAAGTCAGAACGCCCTAAAAGTCAGGAACCGGCACCCACCAGCAGTTTGAGAACGCCATCCAATCTGAAACTGGCACTCACCAGCAGTTTGCTTAAATACCAGAGCAGCTCATAAGTCGCAACGAACTCAACCACTGATTTTAGAAGCCCCAGAACTTGACGAAACGTATGGATTTTCTTTTTCTTTTTGACCACAGTCTAATAACCTCGGAAATGGAATTTCTTCAATTCTTTTTTTCTGTGTTTGAAAGATATAATTGTTGCTAGATGCTGCTTTCATCAATGTACATGTTCCTTGATATTATCCAATACTTGATAGTATACATGTAAAAGGAATCTAAACAATGAACAGAAAGAAATGAAAGTTTACTTTTGCTTTGAAATAATAGAAGATTTAAATGTGTAGCATGTATCTGATATGTTGAGTTATAACCTTGACACTATTTATCCCAGTACTTTTTTTTTATTACGGAAAGTATTGGACTTAAGGAAACTAATAAATGTTCTCCGTTAAATCAATTTATTGCTCGATAAATTTAGTACTTTTATTACGACTGCTGCTTTACAACTAGAAAATTGAACTTTTTTCACATTGACGAAAGAAGGTTGCGTTTAACACCAAAACATGCATGTATGCAATATTTTTCAAAATAGCTTTTAAAACATTCATTTGAAAACTTGAAGAAAGGTAATTTTATAAGAAGGGACCCTATAATCCAGCTGTTTTATCGAGATATTTCAGTGTATAGTGAAAAACCTTTTGTGACACATTTAATATGCTATTTTATTTTAATTGGATCGTTATTTTTTTTATTGATTGTAGTTACTCCCATACTTTATTGTACTTACTTTGAGCAAGTATCCTGGAGTAGCGGGTTTGTGCATTTGTGGTATTTTTAGCAGTGCGTTGAGTACTGTGTCGTCTGCAATTAACTCCCTCACAGCTGTAACTACGGAAGATTTAATCAGACCATACTTCATTGCTTGGGGCTATTCTGAAATGAAGATAGCTACCTCTGCCAAAGTTATTAGTAAGTAAAATCCTAATTGCTTTCATTCGATAAGATAGTCTCTTTTAGCCTACTTTCCCAGTAAATGTCAGAGAAAGAAGATAAAGGTGAAAAAAAATACTGAATGCATCTTAAAAATATCGTGAAAAAAAAAATTAAGTAATTATCAAAAAATCAAATATTTGAAAGTAGGGTATTGAGATGGGGGAAAATGTGTCTGTCTGTCTGACCCCCCCCCCCCCCCCCCCCCCCCAATAACTTTTAAGGGAATAGTCCGATTCGAACAATTTTTTTTTTGTTCGAAAGATCTCAGCGAGGACCCCTTCTTCTCATAGTTGATTTTTCAATTTGAACAATTTTTCGTTCAATTTTGAACAGTTCAAAAAAAACTTAACATTAGCGCCTACGGGGAAATTCAAGTCAAATATAAGTCCCAAATTTAAAGACAAATTTACTTCAAACAAACTTTGTAGGAAACATTTTTGGAAGAAGAGCACGTATGAAAAATATCTTTCTGATTTGAAGAATTGTCTGTTCAATTTTGAACAGTTCAAATCCTTTAACATTAGTGCCTATGGCGAAACTTAAAGGCAATGTAGGTCCCGAACTTAAAGGCGGATTTACTTCGAACAAATTTTGTTGAAAAAAGCTTTCGATGATAAACTCCCGACTCCGATTCCTAGAATTTAAGAGCAATCGACTCCGAATCCGACTCCTGTACCCAAAAATGAGTCGGACTCCGACTCCGACTTTGACTCCGTAGTGTTGGCAAAAATTTAGACACGGAGGGGTAAGCGCCTTCCTTCAGGGCCCGAATGATTGCAAGATCTTCTCGGTTTGGTTTGCCCTGAAAGACGTACGTGTTTATTTAATTAGAAAACAAAACATAAGTACATGACAAAAACATATAGTGACACATGATCCTGGTTACAAATAAAATTCTTGACTACATATAAACTGAATTCAATGAACTGAAAGAACTTTCTCCGACTCTTGGAAATTTAGACTCTGAGCCCTTTATCCCAAAATAAGTCTGACTCCGACTCCACAAACATTGGCCAGAGCTGCAGACTTTGTGAAAACGTTACCAATTCCGACTCAGAGTCCTTGAAAAAAAAATCTTCGAATCTCGACTCTGACTCCTTTACCCCAAAATGAGATAGACTCCGACTCCACAGCCATGGTCTTTTCTGTGAAATAATTACTGTTGATATGATTTTTTTTATTTTCGCTCTAAAGCTTTAATTTATGCATTTAGTGCTTGACAGAAAAAATCGGACTCCTTTATGTTTTAACCCAAAGATAAGCGCAGACGTTTTTTTTTTTTCTTTTATAATAATGGACGAAACTTCTTGTAGAAAATTAACTAACTGAGCTGGGTTTCATGAAAATATAAAAATAGCTTAATTATAAAGTCCAACCTCTTTAAACTGATTTGTTAAATGCTGAGAATAATGATAATTTTTAAGAAAAAAAAATTTACTAGCATTCCCAAAAAACGGAAATCTTATGTTTTTTATTTCATTCCCTAGCATTATTTTATGGACTTCTATGCGTTGCTCTCACATTCCCAATTTCTAAAATTGGAAATATCGTCCAGATGAGCCATGTCATTTTCGGATTGTTTAACGCTCCAATACTGGGAGTGTTTCTTCTGGGAATGTTAACTCGACGAGCTAATGAAAAGGTAAGACTTTTAAGTGGTACAACTTAATAACTTATTGCATCTTAATAGAGGAATCCTTTGAATAAAAATTGTTGTTTGAATAAAAATTTCACCTACTCAAATATTCGCTGATTTTACGCAAACAAATTCTCAACAGTACCAAGTACAGCAATGTTGTCTAGATTGTTATGTTTAGAATACATTCTTAATATGCTCATACGCCTTTGGAACGTGGGTTCTGAACCCACGGTGCAAGTGCAGAGTCAGTGAATTTACGAGATGTAAAACACCGTCAAAGCGTATTCACGCAGACTATTAAAAAGCCATTGAGTGACTTTTTGACATTGCCATTTTTGGTCAAATTAAACTCCTAGTGCATTTACAATTTCTTATCGTAAAAGCACATATACCTCCTTCTGGTGGGAGATTAGTGCCATTGACACCTACACCTAAATGGTGGGATATGGGAGCAGGGACGTGCACAGGGGGGGGGGGGGGGGGGTTGAGAAGGGACACCTGTGGGCGCCAGCCCAAAGGGGGGGGGCTTAATATGTTTAAAATGAGGGATGAAATATAGGGGTAAAAAATATAGAGGAGGGTTCGTTAAAGTCATCTGGGACGGGCCCCAAAATTTTTGTGCACGCCCCTGCATTGCAATCTGGATGACTTATTAAGAGATTCCACTAAGTCTATGAAATGATAAGGTCTTTTGCGCAACAAAATTAGAGCAAAAAAAAAAATATTAGTACTGTGTCATCACTATAACTTTATTTTAGTAATGTACTACACACCTACATTGTTGAATGGAAAAATTAAAAATTATTTCAGGGTGTTATTTTAGGGCTGCTGATCTCTCTTATTCTCACTGGATGGATGAGTTTTGGATCAAGTACCCATGGACCTCCCCCCAAAACACTTCCAGTATCAACAACAGGGTGCAGTTCCTTTGAATCCTTGAATTCAAGTTTGTTGAATATTACAGACACTGCTTTCCATTTTTCGAGTGACTACAAAAAAAGCTTGACATTGAATGACGATAACACAACGTTTTTTCCGACAAATTCTCCACCAAAGTAAGTTTTCAAAACTTAATTTAAAACTGTACTGCATAAAACTCGACAGCATGTTAAAGAAATTCACTTGACAGTGTAGTTCATTTATGCCTATTCTTTGGTATAATGGGTCAAGAAGCAGTCATCCACTTAATTTATTTCCAAAAATTATTTACAAAAGAAAACCCCGACCCCCGTTCACGAAAAAAAAAAATTTTTTTTCTTTGATTTAAATGTGCATATGTCAACCACCAAGGGTGCAACCCCTTAAATATCGCGAAGACCCCCGAAAACAAAGAGCCCCATTAAAAGAAAAAGGAAAAATACCCATCAGAACAACCTTCCCTAAAAATTTCAATGCTGCATCTGCGCCATGACCCCCTAGCTGGGCACCCCTGCATATGTAATTTAAAAACTTGCAAATCTCAAAGCATACGTGATAAAAAAAAAGCAGGGAGTGATAAAAAAAATCCTCTATCATCAACCGTTATGGTCCATCAAAGACGCATTTCAATTAAAGCAAAATAAAATATCCACCTTCTCCCCAAAGAAAATGATTTTTATTTAAATTAAGCACATAATTTAAATAACGGTCAACGAAATTCTGCGTAAACATTTTTACTAAATAGAATTATAGTTTTCACATAGTGGTGAAATTTCTCAAAAAATCCGTTTTCACTGCGACTCTAAATTCCGTGAGCTAACAAAATATATTATTCCTCTTATAATCTATTTACACAAATGAGCTGTGAATCTCTTTTAAATAAAATCATTTTAGAAATTAAAAAAAAAGAAAGAAAAAGTATGGTTGGTTGGGGGAAATGGATCACCGGGGTAAGTGCTTATTAAACTGTCATGTATAGTTTAAATTAAAGTGCATATTGCAATTACCCCATGCATTTTCGCTATGAGGGGTAAGTGGGTCACCCCATAAAAGTAATGATTTAATGTAACCCGCCCCTACATGTGTACAAATAAATTGTTTTGAGAAGTATGTTTAGTAAACTCACCATAATTTGTATCTATTTGATAAATCACTCTATTTTGAAAGGTCATGAGATATAGTTTTTGAAACGAAATATAAATAATTGAGTATGTAAAAAATGAGAAAAACTTTATCTTATCATTGCAATTTTCTAAAGCATTTGATCTAATACATAGATTATTCCTTTCAAATTATCAAAATATTAGCGTATATATATTTGGTTATGAGAAAGGTATAAAATCAAATCAAACAAATTTGTGTTTTAAAACTACCCATTAATTATATGTGTTTTTCAGATACTTTTACTTATACAAGGTGTCGTTCATGTGGGTAGCCCCTGTTGGATTGCTTATCTGTCTCGTCGTTGGTTATGCTTCAAGCATTGCGTGTAGTCTAATAGCTGGTAAATACTTGCGTTTGTTACTTATTGCAATTATAAGAATTCTTGAAACACATAAAAACCTTGACCAGGAATTAGTAAATGGAGGGAGCTAGTCCAATCATTGGCTAATTAAGAATTCTTGAAACACATAAAAATCTGGAGCAGGAATTAGTAAATGGAGGAAGCTAGTCCAATCATTGGCTAATTAAGAATTCTTGAAACATATAAAAATCTTGAGCAGGAATTAGTAAATGAAGAGAGCTAGTCCAATCATGGGCTAATTAAGAATTCTTGAAACACATAAAAATCTGGAGCAGGAATTAGTAAATGGAGGGAGCTAGTCCAATCATTGGCTAATTAAGAATTCTTGAAACATATAAAAATTTTGAGCAGGAATTAGTAAATGGAGGGAGCTAGTCCAATCATTGGCTAATTAAGAATTCTTGAAACACATAAAAATCTTGAGCAGGAATTAGTAAATGGAGGGAGCTAGTCCAATCATTGGCAAATTAAAAGCTTGGAAAAATAGCTCCAGTCACGTGACTCGATAATGGTTGACACGTTGTGCGCGAAACTAGCGAAGGGAACCCGATTTCTTTCAAAGCTTTTCTTTAAAAATTATCACGTGACTTGGGGTCTTTCCTTTACGAATGAAAGTCTTTACTTCCTCCATTTTATCTCTTCTCTATGACAAAATCTAAACAAACTAAAAGCTCCATAAGTATTGTTAATGAATTTTTAAAAAGCGTTTTATTCCACGCAATAAGCAAAAATATCTAAACATTTCAACACTTTAGAATTTTCTATCTTTTTTTTTTCTTCCAACTTTGTTTTTATGAAGTATTTAAATTATTCATAGGAGAATCTAAAAGTGTTCCTGAAGACTTACTGAGTCCAGTATTAAAATTTTTCAAGGAAAGAAAGTCTGAAAACGTTAAAAGCCAGTTCGTCGAAACACCGGTAAGAAATACTTTTTTTTTTAATTAAAATAATTTAAAATTCAGTTCTCCAGAAGTACACTAATAAAATTTTCTCTAGTTCTCTAGTATAACCAGCAAACCGTTATACAATCTTACTTGTTAGCTAAAAGTATTTATTTGCAGCAAAAAAAAAAAAAAAAATCGTAGTTATTTTGCGTACTTTTTTTGTTATAAAGTTTAAGATCATTTTGGCTAGACTCGTTACCGAAGTGTCTAGCTACTGATAATAGTTACAGCTTAAGCAGCGCTGTACATGGTAAAGAAATATTTAGAGGAACTCATCTTAGGGTTTCAAAGGGATCAGTGTAAGAAAAGGTGATTTAAAAAACAGTTTACAAAACATCACTTTTACAATGAAGAAAAAACAAATATTTCGAGAATCTTTATAGAAATCTATTTTAATGTATACCTATCTATTTATAATGTAGTCTTTTCAATCTTTAGTCTGATGTGTTTTGAGTGAAAATATAGCTTACAAAATAAATTATGTATTTCTCACTGATAATTGACTAGATCGCAAAAAGAGTGTTAACTGTTTCACTAAGAACGACAACGTTGTACAGATGTAAATTAAGGAAACAAGGCATTTTTCGGAGAGGAAGTAGGAGTTTAATAACAGTTTAAAAAGCAAGTTGTACTTTGTTTATTCATGTATTATCTAATCAACTTTTTCGTCAGATAAGTTAGTATCATTGCGACGTTCAGTTATATCTCTTATAAGTTGAACAGCATTGGTCAATCTTCAGATATTGTTGTACAGAGTGTCCGCTAAAGTCCGTTGTCATCCTAGTAATTTCAAAAGCAAGCTCTAAAGGGCACGCTCTGATAAAAGTAGCGTCTATGAATAGGAAAGTTGCCATGCGCTACAAAACAAAGCCGCTTACAGGGCCACCTCGTAGAAAAACCCCGGAGTTAGCGTTTATATCTCAGAAACCGCACCTAGATACGCAACAAAAGTAATTTACAAAGTTAATCAGCATCATGAAATAAAGAAAGAAAAAAAAATCTGCCTCAAAACCCTACTTTCCATTCCTTAGCTTTTCAATATTTATTTAATCATTTTACCGATTTTTGACATTTTTTTTTTTTTGCTTTTAGCGCAATTTTAAAGATACATTTTGCCATCTTTCATGTTTTCTTCTCTTTTATGAAAATTGAAAATGTCGACTGAAAAAAAAAATAAAAAAATAAACGATGATTTCACGGCGGTGTCAAAATATGTTCCCAAATCTGTGTCTCCAATTAAATATATTTCGAAGTTTAAATTTAACAAACAACCTGCCTTGAGAAACATTCATTATACTTTCAGAGCATTTCATTGCTTATCTTTTTTAACAGAGCACATTCGGGACACATTTCAGCACACACATTCAGGCAACTGGAACAGTTTTTGGAACTAAAGTAATGTAAACATGTTTCCAATGTTTACCGGGAACTTGCAGTGTATATTTAATAAACTAATATTTTTGGTATTATGTTTGTTTCTTAATAATATCTTTGTATTTCAGGAATCAATTGATCTGCAAAAGTTCAAGACAGCAACTATTGAATATTTTAAGCCACAGAACTTAGATAAATTTTAGATTCCCCCTTTTTTTGCCATGTTGACTCGTATGGACTAGTCAATGTAGTAACCTTTGTAATGCTTGACCATGTTATTACAATTTATTTAAATTTTAAACACATTAATGTCAAATAAATACCTTTGTGAATAAAAAGTAAAAAACGGAATAACATCGTCAAATAGCACAAACTGCAGATTACTGCAGCACGTGTTTCGGCGTTACAAATGGCGTTACAAGCGTGTTCGGCGTCTTTCTAAAGCCGAGATATGTATCTGTAGTAATTTGCAATTTGTGCTATTTGGCAATGTTATTTCTTTTCTTATTTTTCCTTTTTTTACGTGAATGTTGCTACACTTTAACCCCTTAATAACCTCTGACTTCTTGCAATACACTGTTTTATACAAAATCTTTTAATATTATTTTTAAAAACACCTTTAAATTAAAGTTTTGAAATTTGCTTAATTTAACTTTTTAAAGACCATGAAAGATCGTACCGCTTCCTTTAAAACACGTGCACATCCTGTGAATATGATGCTTTGCTCCTATATTACCGGGATTAGACTAATCAAAAATAAGTCCCATCCCATTTCAATTAAAATTCCAGGACAAGTTAATACTGAAAGAAAATTCCAAAAAGTCACAGGTTATTTTCGGGTAATGTTCCGGCATTGCAGGGTTTTAAACCAGCTTCCTGGCAAAAACAAGTATTATTCCGAACAGCTTCTCGAACCGCTACAGGCCGTTGTATGAATGTGGATTTCTCTGTCCAGAAAAAACTTTTCTAGTTACCAGTATTAGGATGTACTGAGCTTCTTTATGAGGTGTTTCACCTTTAGTTCAATTGCAGTCCTTTCAGACTGACTGAGATTAATTGAGCGTGAAATGCAGTCCCTGGATATTGTAACTGTACAAGAAGTAACGGCAAAAAAGCTGTTTGGTATTTGCTTGCTATTTGCGTAGATTTGACAACAGTTTCAGGAGTTTTTATTCTAAATGAAGAAGATTCCAGTTTATTACTATCCAACATATTTAAATGTCCCTGGAAAGTTCTTGATTCTAGAAACGTGACTCCGTTTTTATTGAAAATGTATCTGAATTCATCGGGAAGATTCCTGTTTAGTTTCTGGATGGTTGCAGACATTTTTACTTTTTCCTAGCACTATTACCGGGAAAAATTAGGCAATCCAGCTACTCATTATTTTCCATTAATATTTCAATTTTTCTTCAGAGCATGCTTCTTCTATGATTTGTCATTAATTATTACCCAAAAAATTGATTTTGTTATCTTGCTCATTTTTATCAGTTTTCCAAAAATAAAAAAATAAAATATTTTTTAAACTGTATCCAAATTTACTGTAGCCAAATTCTAACATAAACTCATAGTCACATTGCTCACCTTGAAGGGGAGGGAGAGATGAGCATTAGAACGAGGAAATATCTCAAATAACAGATTAATTGTTGCTTGAATTCTTTGCAAATATGATAGATGTGTATACCTTTTCCATTATGTCTATTCTGTTGACATTTTTTGCTGAGGATTTAAGACTGAGTTCAAGAAAGTCCCAAGTGACAAAGATTTACTATTTTAGAGTAAATAGGTCTACCTCTCTTTTTTTATTCATAAATTAACAAGAAGTTCCGTCTAGAACTATACGAGCCTACTTTCCCGTATACCCATACTACTTTCTAGTACCTGATCAATATTCTCAAAAATAGCTAAAATCGCGAATTGTTTCAAACATATTTTTTCTAATTTCTAGGAATAAAGTATTCCTTACACATCTAAAAAATTAAATGCGAAAAAAAAAAAAAAAAAATAAATAATTTGAATTTTGACGTCTTGAATTCAAATTATGTTTTTCGCAATCACGAGTGTGTGTATGTAGGCGTGTGTGTTTGTGTGTGGGGGGTATGTGTGTGTAGGCATGTGTGTTTGTGTCTGTGTGCAGGTATGAATGTGTGGGTAGTTGTGTGTATGTGTTTGTGTGTGTGTGTGCGTGTGAGTGCGTGCGTGCGTGTGTAGTTGTGTATGTATGCGCGTGTGTGTAGGACATGGATGCAACCTGGAGACGGCTTTCGCTATAGGAGCAGCATCGTGAGGAGCCGGTCGACGGTGATGGTGCGGAGGGTGGCGGTGGGAAAATAAAATGATAGCACGCCAAAAACAGTCAAATAAAAGCAATAAGCATTCGTGATTGCTCAAAAAAAAAAAAAAAAAAGCAGCACCTTTTAAACAAAGCAGCTAATACACTTTTTTCCCTTAAAAAATTCTTTAACAGCTTTCAAAACGAAAAAATAATAATTAAAATTAATAAGCTTATTAAAATAAATACATCATATAAAAAAAAATCGTTTTTTTTCCCCTGTTGCCAAAAATAATTTTTTAAATGAATTAATGCACTTACCAAAATAAATAAAAACAATAAAATGTCAACTTAAAGAATAACTTTTCATTGTCAAAAAAAAAAAAAAAAAATCGTCTGCGCAAATCGTTATGTAGAAGCATAAATGACTTCGAGTTTATTCGCCGAAAACTGAATACCTAAATTAAAACTTTAGCGTGAAAATAAAAACAAATCATATCAACAATAATTATTTCACAGTTAAAAATATAGCTGTGGAGTCGGAGTCGGAGTCGATCTCATTTCGGGATAAAGGAGTTGGAGACGAATATCCAAGAATCGGAGTCAGTCATTTGTCCTCCATGTATAAATTTTTGCCAAAGCTACGAAGTCGGAGTCGAAGTCGGGGAGTCGGAGTCCGATTAATTATCGGGCACAGGAGTCGGAGTCGGAGTCAGATGCCTTTAAATTCTTGGAGTCGGAGTCTGGAGTTTGACGTCAGGAGCTATTTCCAACAAAATTTTTTGAAATAAATCCGCCTTGAAGTACGGAATCTACATTGACTTTCAGTTTCCCCGTAGGCGCTAATGTTAAGTTTTTTCGAACTGTTCAAAATTGAACAAAAAATAGTTCAAATCAAAACTAAAATATGGGAATGAGGTGTTCTCGCCGAGATCTTTCAAACAAAAAAAAGTTTGTTCGAATCGGACTATTCATTCAAAAGTTATTAGGGAGGGGGGACAGACAGACAGACCGACAGACCGACGGACCGACAGACAGACCGACAGACATTTTTCCCCATCTCAATACCCTACTTTCCAATTTTTAATTTTTCGATATTTATTTGATTATTTTATTCATTTTTGATTTTTTTTGTTTTTCGCGACATTTTTAAGATGCATTAAGCCTTCTTTCATGCTTTTTTCTCCTTTTTCTGACTTTTACTGGGAAAGCAGGCTAAAAATTGCGCTATTTTTCGTGAACGTTGTAAGTGAGTACAAAAAATTTATTTTATTTTCGTATTTCAGTTGTTAATTACATTTCAAAACTTTCTTTTTCTTTCCTATAACGTTTTCTTTCGAGAAGCTTTAAGACAGGGCTTAATAAATCTTCAGATATAACTTTTTTATTAGCTGAAAACAGAGAAAAAAACGAATGAAAGGTTATATAAATTTATACTTACAAATTTTACAAAATTATTACTAAGCACATGCGCAATATAGTGTCGATATAAATGGCAATGCTATTATCTTTTCAAGAAAAACTACTTATACTATCACTCCCTTGATAGTTTTCCTATAGGGTTTAGAGAAAAGGGAGAGCCTTTGGCGTAAGTTTTTGTATTTTATGTAATATTTTTAAAGAAAAAATATTATGCTTCTTCTTTTTTTTTTCTTTCGAAAACCAATTTTTAAGTCCTATAAATTTATAAGATTAGAACATAAAGTGTTTTTCTGAAATTGAAAATTGCAAATGAAAGTTGTTTCCAAACTATTCAACATTACAAACTTATTTCACTGTAAATAAGCATGAAATTGAAATGATATGCATTTATTGTTTTATAAAATTCTATTGTTGAACATTTATGCTGTTTCAAAACCACTGATTTTTTTAAAAATTTTCTCGTAATTTTAATTAAACAAATAGTTAAGTTTATAAGTTTTTGTAAAAGGTTATTTCTTTCTTCTCTCCACCGTAACTCTACTGCCTATTACGGCAAATTTTTCTGTAGAATTTTTGTTGCAAATCTGTTAAAAAGAACCACCTTGGTTGCAGTCATTTATTTTCTTTAAGGGGGTCCGGGACACAAAAATCCTCAAATTTTGCAATTTTTTTTTATAATTTGAAAAATTGCTCCGTTTTATTCTGCTTAAGAGGACGTTTGAATCTTGTTTCTACCTTAAATAGAACGAAAGTTATAGTTATTTTTGTTGCATGCATCTAACGAATGTGTACATAACTTTAAAACTTTAAACGCGTTTTTCTCCATGATGCAATTTTTCCCGATTTCTTGCATTCAAACTCTTATAAGTCAGGAACCGATAGAGATAAAGTAATGAAACTTGGAGCATATCTTTTTCAAGCAATTTACTTTAATTTTTATTCAGCGAATTTGAAAAAAACGTTTACTTCAAAAATTATGATTTTTTTTAAAAAAAAGTATCTTCGAATTTTTCGAAATTTTTCTTCAAATATTTTTTATTTTTTATTGAATCAATATTTTTAAAATCGCCGAATAAAAATTAAAGCTTATATATTTGTGCATACTGTTTTGAAAAAAAATTGAAAATTGACCAACAATATTTTGAGTTATAGCAATTTAAAGCAACCCCATTTTTTTGAAAAAAACTAATTAAATTTAAATAAAAAAATAATTTTTTTTCATATTTATGTTATGATTTTGCTTATTAAATAAATGATGAATCAGTTCAAAAAATTTCAAAACTCTAAAGTACATAATAAAAAAATTTTCAAAATGTGTCCCGGACCCCCTTAAATTGCTGCATTTAGTTCGTTCGATGTTGTCAAACGTGTTTTAGAGTATACTGCATGGGAAGGTCAAGCGCAGCAAGTGAGAATTTTTCGTTTTTCTTTCTTTCTTTTTTCTTCTTTTTTTTTTTGTGCATTTTTGTCAACTATTGTACTTTTAATTTACTGTATAAGCTTGCTTATTTGGTTTTCGAAGAAAATAAAGCACAAAAAAAAAAGGTCAAACTCCATCCCATTGTCAGTAGGGAATCCAAAACGTGTTTCTTCATTTAAAACCTATTTTCTGCAGATACTGCGATTTACCTTCCCTCGGCTGCCTAAAGTATATTGTTTAATGTTTAATGAATATGAGTTTTTTGATTTTACAATTAGTATAGAGTTTGATTAATTTATAAAACAGTTTATCCTTATACTTACTCGGAAAGATGCAGTTGAAAAAAATGCTGGATAAGTAGCCTATTACTATACATGAAAAGAATCCAAGAGCTCCAAACCACACATAAGAAATTCTATACAGGTAAAAGACGTCACTGAAATGAATGAAACAAAATGAAACAAAGTTTGTGCGCTACAAGAAACAAGCACCTGTATACTTGCGGGAGTTTTGTGCAGGTAAAAAAAGTACATGAAGCAAAACTATAAGCGGTTCACTGAATAAACTAAATACAATACTAAAACGCAGCTCATTATTTATGTACACAATGCACGAAAACTTCCCAGCGTCTTTAATCAACGATAAGGAATTTTATGTGGGTGTGGATTGTAGAAGAACCAGTAAACGAAAATATTACAGGCTAGTTGAATGACTTACTGTAAGCTCCCGATTATCTGCGGTAGGATTTTCCGCGGCTTGGATTATCCGCGGGTCTTTTCACATTTTTGTTTTTGTTTTTTAAACTTATGATTGAGTTATTGTTCGATTTTAGGTTTTATACATTCCTTTTTCATATTTAATATTAGTAAATGAAATGTAGCGATGTTTTTAGTAATAACTTGAACTTGTTCGAAAGGGATCTTAATATTTTTAGGCTATTGAATACACTAAGTATCGTGTTTTACTTATTATTCGCGGTTTTCGCTTATCCGCGGTTACCATGCCACCCTTTTCCACGGATAATCGGCAGTTTACTGCATTTATGAAATGCCTGGCCATTAACTATCAGATCTTAGATAACGAGTTAACCACTACTTCTTCAAAATGCAGATCAAATTTCTAAGTGCAAAGTACACGTCTAGATGGACAGCGTCCATTAACCATCCAGAAACACACAAAACAAATGTGAAAGAGTCAGATAAAGGAAAGAAAAAAAAAAACGAAAAAGATAAGCACTCAAAGGTAGTCACGTTTGTCAATGGTCTAAACTCAGCCTCAGCAGTAGCACGAGGAGAGTCCGAGACAGTCAGCTTTCAACACGTTGAACCCTCCATGATTTATTTTTAGTAGCACTAGCAGCAGCAATACTAAAGCATTTTTTATAGATTGTAGCATTAATTTTAAGTTTGGAAGAGAAAAGCAAGTCTAAGGAAGGCTTGTGGAGAAAACCCATGCCTCTTTTTGCCTTAAAGCATTTAAACTTTACCATTAAAGTACTGAAACCTTTTAAAGCACTTGAAGAGCAACCAATGTTCGTATCATTGCGTACGAAGTTTTTTGTGATTAAAAAATACTCTAAACGAAAAAAAAAATTGGTTCTTCTACCTTTTTTACTTTTAGAAAAATGCGGTTGAAACCTTACCATTTTTTTATGAATCACCCTTGTGTATAACAAGAAACTATTATAAGTGTCTTCAATGTCATATTAAGAAGAAATGGTACACTTTCTTCCATATTTTATTCAAATATCTTTTAAAATATCATTTGAAAGAACTTGAAATTTATACAGAACAAATCTGATGTGAGCAACACTCTACTTTCTGTACATCAATTAAATGACACACGCCGTTTAACTCAAAAGTACGTTGCTAGAGCTTAATTAAAGACTCATTCTCTTCTTAAATGCACATTTTTCGATTTTTTCCAATACCAGTAAAATAATTTAAGTATAGAAAGATACACTTTCAAATGTATAAATAAAATTAAGTTTAAAAAAATGGCGTCTGTGATTTAAAATTGCAACTATAGAATCTAAATGAAACTTATAAAATGAACAATGATGTATTATATTGTAGCCTTTGAGTGAAGAAAACATCTTTAAAATCGCGAGTTTCTTTCGAATCGATTCATGAAAGACTGTTTTGCGGATGGTCCATTTCACAGTGTTTTGTACAAATGTAAAGTCCGTAACATGACACTCTTTTAGCATTAACTATTTAATTTACTTTTTGATTAGCATAGTATTTTAATTTGAGTTCGTGTGTTGGTGTGGCAAACTCAAAAGAAAATAATGTGCTAATCAAACCAAAAAATTAAAGAGTTATATGGCCAAAAAAAAAAAATGTTAAGGACTCTACATAATTGTCAAAATGCTGTGAAGTGACTCAGATACTAATATTACAAATTTCGACAATTAAGACGCGTCTTCTAATGTAAGACACCATTTTGCTCAAAATAAAGAATAAATTACACTGGTTTCACCTACTTTTTGCGGACACGACATTTGCATCCACCCTGTTTTTTTAATTTTAAACTTATCTTTTGGTATATTAAAGAGCGGGGTGGAGGGAGAAAATTGTAAATACCATTATTATGCAGAAGTAATGAAACATTTTACACCGCAGAGGAGGAGAAAAAACATGCTAACATTAAAAACTTATAATGAAAAAAATACAGTTGGGCTCATTTTGAGGGTTTTACTTCATTTAAAAATCAGAACATAACTAGGAAAAAAGTTTCTTACGATGCTGGAGATTAAGTGCAAACTGATAAAATGTAAGCAAATGAATTTTAATTTATAAAGCTTATTTCGTCGCTAAAAAGACGAATGGGCGTAGCTCAAAAAAATCGAAAAATGAGTTATGACCACCACAGAAACGTCCAAAGTCAATTTTGTAATGTGTTCAATGGGAGCACCTCTACAATAAATGGTAAAAAATTTACAGTCCCTCACACTGGTTGCGGTTCTATAGCGATACCGTAAACTGGAAACTTTAAATCGGTTTTCTGCAAAATGCTTAAAATTGAGGTACGCCCATTCGTCTTTTAAGCGACGATTTATTTGTTCTTTAATTCTGTTAATGTCCTTTTTCAAACACAGAATACCTTTTGATGAAAATAGTAAAATTAAATATTCTTTGAAATCTTATTTAACAAGGAGCATGTCAGGACACATTGTTCCTAAAACTTACTCGTTCGTCTTTGTTGATGAAGCAGTGGTATTATCTGAAAAAGACCAACTTTCCGTCGTATACCCGTCTAAAATCGAAGAAGCATCGTACAAGGACAAACTAGCATTCAAAGTTCCATTTGAACTACATCCTTCTACGGATACTGGAAGAGTTTTTGGACGTGGGCCATTGGCTGCAGACCTGAAACTAATCCACAATGCTAGAGCGATGGAGCAAATTAAGCCAATAACTGCACCCTGAAAGAAAAAGAAAAGAAAAACTCATCATGCCAGCCATTGTGATATTTAGGGAATTTTAAAGTATTAATAATGTCAGCTGGGTGGCGTGGTGGTACAGCGTTGGATTTCTGCGCCGTGGTAGTGATCACGACATCCGGTTAAACCGCCACCAAAGTTGGTACAGTGGTGATTGGTGGGGTTTAAATAAATAAATAAATAATGTCGTACATTTATGCGGCATGTAAAAGATCCCTTGAGTACTCGTTTGGCTTTGAATGTATTCGGCAAAGTTAAATCTATTGTGCAGTTTCGCATTAAAAGAGAGTCTAAATGTCTCCATCTGGACGGAAACTGGGAGTCAAAACTATCCGTGCCACTCATATCTGCGCCTTAATAGTGGCACAGAAAGACTGGATGCCGTATCGGGGTATCGTACAAGATCTACCAAAGGCTAAATGGCCTAACGCAGCTCCTTCAGAAACAAAGAAAGAAAAAATTCAATAATTTTAAACCAATAAAGTAAATATTTTTTTTTTTGAAATATGAAGTAGATTAAAGTGATCATCTATTTGAAATATACAATATACTAAGAAAGTTATTGTTGTTAAAAACAAATGACAAACGTTTCCACTGAGAACATATTATATAAAAACTATTTCTGCGATTCAAGTAAAAAGAAATAGCTGGCTTGGCAGGAAAATTATAATTGTAGTAAATCAAATTAAAATAGATATTATAAAATAAATAATGTAACACTTTACCTTTTCATTTGTTCGTCGTGTCATCATTCCGAGGAAAAATACTCCACAAATAGGTGCATTGATGAAAGTAACTATAGTTAAGGCAATCTGTATTAAGTTTCCAAACTTTGCGACCACAAAAGTAAGAGAAAGGCCTAGAAGTCCATAAAAAACAGCTGAAAATGTTCCATATCGGTTAGTACCTAAGTCTAATAAAAGTAATAGGTAAATATAATAATTTTTAAGTAAGTTTATCACGAAAAGAATATCTTAGTATTACCTTTTTTGAGACATAATAAAAACATATAACATTTAAAAAACATGCACTATTTTAAAAATAAGCTTTAAAGTGACATCCATACCGTAGTTGCTAAGCATTCCGTCAAGAGATGTTTATAGCTGTGGTTTTCCACGTGTATTATGTAAGCGTTGTTTTGCGTAAGAAAATAGTACTACATAAGTAACAGAATTTATAAAAAAAGTGTTACAGCTTGAGGAATATTGTCGTGTTTACGTTCTCTTTAAATTGTTTTTTTTGGTAATGTAAAAATTAAATATATTTTCTTCCTCGTTAAGTTATGGATATAGTTGAACTCGTTTGTAGCGAGTGCGAAGGGATCGCGATATTTGCTGGGTTTAACCGAGTGCTCGTAAAAAACGAATTTGTGGAAAAACTCATTAAAGTTCAAACTAGGTTATTGCTAATATTATTATGTATTATTATTATTATTATTATTATTTTCGGTTAATTTGCATTGAACCACCTTATTATCTTTTATGCTAATTCGTTAAGGATTTCTCTCCTTTTAATTCTTTTTATCTGAATAAACTTGAATTTGAGCTACAATATTATCGGAAGTGTACACCGAAAGTGATAACATTGGCGACTGCAAATGGTAGAATTTTCTAATATCTATAAAATAATCCCGGCTTTCGTTTGTCTTCGGAGCATTGAAGGAATTTTTCCAAGAAAGAAAAAGCTGAGCTGGTAGCCAAAAGCAATTTTTTGAAACACAAAGGAATTATAACTCATGCTCGAATTAAGTTACGTTTACTCGTTAAAAACGAGTTATGCTCCCATAGACTTAGCATTGTACCAACCAAGTACTTCTGATTTCCTTGTTAATTCCAGTTTCTCGTTAAATCAGGGCTCGTTATAAGCGATTTCTACTGTAATACACTAGATAAAGCATTAAAGCGAAAAAAATAATTACGTTTGATTATTCCAAACAGGAGGGCAGCAAGTAATGCGCGAAAAATTGCTAGGACGAAAGAGTGCAGGTTCAAGTTTAAACTAAATGGCATTAATTCTCCATTCAGTTGAACGAGAGGGAATAAAGACTCTGGCTTGTCGAAGTTTTCGTCTCATCGAAGTTCAACTTACTGAAGTTTCCCTGTTTTTGGTTAATTTTAATATATGATAAATATGGTATATATAGAACCGGATTTTCAGGAACGGAAAAAACGAAATTCCTAAAAAGGAATTTTCAATTTTCAGTGCGTTTAATGCTTACAATAACTTCATAATGTTGTTTTGATCAATGTTATGAAGGGGAATGTAGATCAAAGTGAAATAGCTGGGTAAAGTGAAATGGTGAAATATTTACCCCACTTTTACGCGGCCAACTATCTGGCAATATTTTAGCTATGTAGTAAGTCTATTCCGGTTAAGGTAAAGTTACCTCTGAAAATGAAAAAAGTATGATAATACAAGCAATTTTCAAAAATTGATTCTCATACTGTAATAATTTGTTGTAAGTCAAAAATAAATGTTGTTATTATTAGATGATAAAACTGGGATCTATTTTTATTCGGTGCAGTATTTATTTATTTAATATTACGTTTATTTGTGTTTAAAATAATTTTTACGGTTTTTCAAGGGTCTCGGGGCAAAGTGGATGGAGCAAAGTGAAATAGCTCATTTTGTTTACTCATTCAATGGTTTTTCAAATCACTTGTGCACTTATTTATTTATCCATTCTTTCATTTAAGAATTCCCTTATTTATTCATTCATTCACTTACTTTCTTACTCATTCACTATTTTATTCACTCATTTATTGTTTCTTGTATATTAATAAAATAATAATTTTTTTATTTGTATATTTTTTCGTTTTTTTTTTTTTTTTTTTTTTGCTTATTCATTCCTTCTTTTATTTACTCATTCATTTGATCAAAGGTACCGTTAATAATCAAATAAAAATTGTTCATTCAAAAAAAAATTCTTTTTTCACTTTGCACTCCATGGAAAAAAAAAGCAAAAAAATTTAACCTTCTTGGAGGTACAAAGTTATTGCCAAAAAAAAAAAAAAAAAATGTTCCAGTACAAGTTGTACTTTTAATATAATGTTCCTTCTTTAAGAACCGTAACTTTTAGAACAAAATTTTATTTTATTCATATTGAAAAAATTAAGTGATCTTAACCATTTCACTTTGCTCCACATTCCCCATCGCTGCGCATTTCAAAGTGAATTAAAAAATCATGTTGAAAAATAATGTTAATAAATGCAGTAAACACAGAGTCCGGCATGTCAACCGCGCGCATTTGGAGAAGGCTCTGTATGAGTTGATATGCTCGATCCTATATTTCTGAAATGATAAATTCTTTTCACCATACACAAACGGTTGTGTTCTAAAGATAGAATGGAGGTAGTTATTTACTTCTTGTTTATATATACGTATTCTATTTTGACTGTGTTGAAATTTGTCTGCATTATTTTACGTAAATAATGTATTTTACAAACGAGTTCTCAACTCGTCAGTTCTCAAAATAATAGTGCTCAATTTTCTTCAATTCAGTTCAATTGAATTGATTTCGTAGCGAAATTTTCTTTCCACCTGCCTCATATCGCGACGTTACTAAATGGGTTCGCAGCCTTTTTTTAGATGTAAGATGTTGAGAGGGCTCCCAAGGGACTATCGAGCCATGATGTGTAAAGATAAGTATCAATTGATGCCATATTTTAAAGATATTACTCACAACTTACTGACAACTTTGGCAAAAACAGCTATCTTCAATTCCGAAAAAACCCTAGAGCGAAGGTAGGGACGATTAAATCTTCTGTTGTTACTGCACTTAGAGAGTTGATCGCTGATGACGCAGTACTTAGTGATGCACTAAATATTCCGGATATACACAATCCAGCTACACCAGGATGACTACTAAGAGTAGACATAATGAAATATGGGAGTAACTGTAAACAAGAACAATTAATATTAAGAAAAAACATTAAAGTCAGTTCCTACTTTCGTTAACAAAGAATTTTTTTATTTTAGTTACTTTCTAAAAAAATTATTGCAATCAATATTTTAAAATACGATATGAATCGACTATAATAATGTTCAAGGATTTCAATGATACCTAATGCAGCTTAAATAAGCATGTATAAAAATTATGTTCACACAAAAACAAAGCATATTGCTATAGTGTGAAGTTCTTTCGCACATCATTTCCATTAGTAAAAATTTGGAAAAATGAAACTTGGTGTTTCACTGACATTCCCGTGATACCATTAATTTCGTTACTCTTATTTAACAGGGAAATACTCTTAAAAATAATAAATATCACTGCTTTTTACATTTATTGTGTCTGTGTTTGTTTTGAATAACTGTGCGACCCCCCTCTTCTCTCCTTTTTTCGCAAATAAGAGATTAGTTCCGTTTTCGTAGATTTTTCTCTTTTCTTGGGGCAAACATAACCTGGCAGCATTGTAAAGACTATGTAGTTCCTAACCACAGCATTACGACGCGGCAAGGTTAAGTTTGCACCAACTATAGTTATGAAAAAGGTACGTTTGAAGCAATGTTCAGTGTAATCCAGGTGAAAGTGAGATTTAAGTCACGTGGAAGATCGAAAATGGTGAACGACTAAGTAAAGTTACATTCTTTTATATCATATAAGAGTTGCACAACTATTTAATTATTATTTACTAAATATCAACTATTTAATTCATTAAGTAAAACGAATAATATTTGTAAGTTTACGTGTACTATACTGATTCAAAATCCGTATCTTCCTCGATAATTGATAATAATTCCAAGTTTAATCGGATGTGCGGAACCTTATGGGGATATGTCGCTAACAATTGAAACAGTGGTGTCCAACTTTTTTTTTTACACGAGGGCCGCATTTTATATTAAAGTGAATGTATTACGGAAGATATAAAATTTGAATATTTTTTCAGATAACACGGAAAAGGTAAGAAATTACAAACCAAGTTATTTTATCTCTACTTGATGTGTATTATTTATTTAAGCAAAATATGCATCTGTTTTTTAGAAAACAAATTCTGAACATGTGGCTCAAAATTTGTAATTCCGAACATTTACTGCTTTTATCGTGGTAGTGAATAGCAGTAGAAAACTGCGGAAGTAATTTGATTGGCTGTGCCTCAGTGGAGGTTGCTACCGAATTATTTAGCACTCTTTCGTGATTGTTTTGGTCGGTATTCGATTCAAATTACTGATCCAAGCAGGCTATTCCATTACTTAGCCAAATAGGCCAAACGTGGGTTAGCTTTGCGGGTTGAATACGACCCACAGGCAATGGATTGGGCACCTCTGTATTAAAAGATGATCAGCAAACTCCTTTTTTTCAGTAAGAAACATGAACTGCATGAAACAAATAAATACAATAAACAAGCACATACAAGGGAAGAAAATCCCTTTTATTGTAATTAGTTAAAAATTAAATTGTAGCAAATCCAAAATTTGATAGTGAAATTGTCAATATCCTATGTATTATTAATTTTGTTTTAAAGACAAAGAAATTAATATCACCTGATCTGCCGAAGATATGGGTTTTTCTGGAGATGTCATGGGGTTACATTTAGCATAATAGGCGTACAGTACAACACCTATGAAGCAGTTAAGTACTGCAAAGACTGCCATAAGCGGAATATTGAGATAAATTGCTCTAGAAGGAGAAAAGAAAAACACGATACACGTTAAATAGCTTTTAAATCCTTGAAGTGAAAAACAAAAGAAGCAACATTAAATAGCATAATTTCACTGTAAAAAAATGTGCAAACTTTCTCAATAAAATCGGTGGCAGCTTAACTGTTTCCACTGCTCTGGGGTAACTTAACTGATATAACTGTAATAAAGTTACACATCGCTTGTGGAAGGTTACACCATGGTGATGTAACTATAACGTACCGTCTCACTCATTTCTGCGTAAGGTTACAACAAAATTTTTTGTAAGTGCATGAAAGGTTACACATTAGCAAAAATAAAGCTTTCATCTGACTTTCTTGAACGAGTACTCATTTTTATTATAAGTAGACTTATACTTCAAGTTACTTAAAGTTACAACAGTATTTTCTGTGAGTGCATGAAAGGTTACACATTAACAAAAATAAAGCTTTCGTGAAACTTTCTTGAACGGGTACTCATTTTTATTTGTAAGTAGATTTATACTTCAAGTTAACTATTCGATGGTTTGAATTATCCAGATATATTAAATTGAGCAAGTAATAATTTCTTTCTCTACGTTTTAAATATCAAGTACAAAAATTAATTAGTAGGTTACAATACTTGAACTTTGTTAAAACAGAAAAAAAAATCGATTTAGGGGTTTAGATTTACATTTCATTTTTAATTATTCGTTTATTCAATATTTACCAAGTTTATGCTTTTTTACAACATATATACTCCAATTATTTTTAAGTTATTTCAATATAAAAACAAGACAGTTTCATTGCATTAAGAAATGAAATAACCTGAATGGTGTCCAAACCCACACTGCGAATCTCACAGACAGGTCTCGCAAAGCAAGAAGTCTTACCGCTCGGCACAAAGGCCAGTTTTCTTTTCGTTAATAAGAGTTTTCCTGCCTTGCATCGATTCGGATCTTTACGCCCGCACTTTGAATTCTACTGAAACCATAGTGAGAGTTCCCTCCAACAATTTGAGTTCACATGACGCTTTTCGACCCAGGAAAAACCCTGCTTTCGACCGCAAGCCGGTTATTTGCTGGGGAAATGCTGGAATTTTTTTCCTCCTGCTTGGGGGTAGGAGAAAAGCCGGGTTGTTACCCAGAATGCACTGCGCCAACTGTGACGGTTTACTTCCTCCATTCAGGATTTGCGCAAAGGATGCTGGGTAAATCCGCTCTCTGGGATAAACCAGCTTTTCACATGTGAATGAGGAATTTTTCGATCCGGGTTTTTGCAGAGCCGGAGTGAGAAAATGCGAGGTAGAAAAACGTCATGTGAACGGCCCTAAATGATACTACACACTTCGGAATTTGTTTAACGTTACACCCGTTAATACTGGTAACCTTGCACATTTTTTACAGTGTTGAAATATGTAACAAAATTTCTAAAAGGTTGCTCCTGAGGGCAATGAGAGCAGTAGAATTAAATGTATGTGCAATAAAATATAATTTATCGTAAGTTAGTGTAACTTGACTCAGTAGGAGCCGTGGTGACCTGATCGGTAAGGCATCGAACTCGTAACCAAATGTTCGATTCCAGCCGGTCGAAGATCCTCTGTGTTCGTTAATGGTTACTGGGGTGCGTTAAATATGTCTTGATCACAAAGTCCTCCAAGTGAAACGATGCCTCTGGGGGTCCTGGATCAGCTATTATTCGGTTTGAGTTCTTGGATTAAGAAATCAAAAATGTCTTCAAGGCCCCATCCAATTGATTAAACCACAAAATAGTGGTAGATACGACGGACCCCGGAGTGTTAAGTATTAAGCAGAGGAGTATTAACAATGAAAAATAATACTTGTATAATGCTTTTGGATAGAGCTCCCGTCTCTGGAGGTTTTTTAAAAAGTTGTTCCTAATTTGACTTTTCAGAACAAAGTACGTATTTACATCTGAAAAAAATACGCATTTAGAATTAGATAATATTTTGAAGTGGTACTTACTTTCTAGATCTTGAAAGATTTTGAATTGTCAGTAGTCTTTGCACTTGAATTTGACTAGTTCCATAAATCGATAAAGAATTGATCATTCCGTATACAAACAAGTTGATCATAGTATAGCGAATAACAGGATCAAATTCCATTCTGTAAATAAAAAACTAATAGTAAATAGATTCGTATTGGATTTTATTTGTTTTTCAGAAAACTCATGTTATTTGATAATTTTGATTTCAGAAATTAGTGTTGTTCTCTTTGCTTAAAAACAGTAGATTAACTGCTTAAGTTTACGAACTAAACCTGGTAGTGAGTAGCTCCACCGTCACGTGTGGGGCGATTTGAACTCAATGTTACTTCATATTTTACATACAACCGCTGATATTAAATTCGGCGAATAATCCTTTAACATTTACATTGCTGAAATAGTAACCTCCCATACTGTACCGCTGAGATTTGTTGTAAATGTCTAGATCACTTTGTAAGAAGCCTTATTTAGGGATGGAGTTCAAAAGCCTAGCCCCGTTTCGTTGGACATCAGTCATATTATCAAATCTTTTTCCTTTCAAAGCCAGTTTGAGTCGTGGGAATAAGAAGAAGTCAGGAGGATTGAGATCTGGCGATTACGGTGGCTATTTAATTTTCCGCACTCTCTTTTTTTGCCAGAAACTGTTTAGATAGATTTTAAATGAATCATTTCTTTATTCATTATCCTTTTCTCAGTTAAAAACCAACGCCCTAAGCAATGAGCAAGTCTTATATGAAACCCAACCGATGCAAAACTGAACAATGGCGGGTGAGACGGATGGTCAATACCTGCCACTACGTCAGTACAGCCTTTTATTTCGCTACTGTTGCCAGTTCGGCTGTTCTGACTTCATTCACTACACTTTAACGTTAGATGTTGTATAATACAAATTAGTAATAAGGACTGAAACTTAAGGTTCAGTCCGGATTAACAGGTTCAGTCCTTAATTTTAAGGAATAAATCTTAAAGTTAAGAAATGAATGTATGAAAGCTAACCTAGTAAATGAACTTCACTTGTGTGACTTGTTCAGCAAAAAATGTTTTTTTTAATGCATCTTATATTTGCTACATTTTGGATGAACATTTCTCTCGTTCACTCACACAATTTTGGTTAGCTTTAGAATTCTCAATTTTAGCAATATGCCCTCCAAATACAGGGGAGACTGTTGTACCTTGACC